>NC_072736.1:140003808-140303808 GCF_026930045.1 Uloborus diversus
AAGTTTTCTTATTGAAGAAAGAAAGAAGTAAAACTAGCTCATGCTATGAAGTCGACGTTGCTATTGTTTTTAGATAAAAGTAACATATACTTTTTTGACTCTTACTATACAGATGTATTTTACGCAAGGAAATAATGAAAATGTAGCCATGCGAAATTTTACAATTTGAGTTTTACAAAGAAAAATGCTCTTTGATATATTTGGAGCCTAACTTTTAAGTGTTAAAAATGAATACTTTCTGAATCTTCAACGTTATTCCTTTAGCTCATCTTATTTTTAATTTTTTTTTGTTAGGCCTCAAAATTTTTTTGAGTAACATTCAAACCTAATTTTTCAGAAATAATTATTGCTGGTGGTTTAAAGAAAAAAAAATGCGTAGCAAAATATAAAAAATAGACTTTTCAGTATAACATGAAAATGCTTTGTAATTATTTTTCTTACAAAATGTCAAACTAGATGCTGCCGTGGGTAGGTAAAGGGCAGAAACTGCAAATTTTTCATTTTTTTTTGTATTTGTATTTCCGTCATATTATGACCATTAGCTTTATTTTTCAAGCTTGCTTAGTTGGTTTTCGCTGAATAATTCCCAGGTACTCCCCCTCCCCAAGAGCAAGGGCGCACCCCCCTAAACATCGCGAACAAACCCCTCAAAAGCAAGAGTCCCTCCAAGGAAGGGAAAAAGGCCCTCAAAACAACCCCCTAAACATTTCAGTGGCACAGTCTGCGCCATGATCCCCCTCCCCCAGGTGGGTACCCCTGCAATTCCAACATTTTTCTGGTGTTACTATTGAATCCGAAACGCGTTTCTTCAAATATCTCGAAAACAAGCTTCTGCAAATACTTCCGTTTACTTCCCACGGCAGTATAAATGTTTTATTCCATTTATTCCGCTCATGCTATCATTCATTACATCTCATTACATCCTTAAAAAGAAATATTTTTGTGGAATTAATCACTATTATGTTCCTGTTTTCGTGTACTCTTTCACAACTCCAAAATGAGTTGCACCGCGCTCAAAAATGAGAAAGAACTACGGAGTCTTGACTTATGCGTTAAGAAAAAAAATGGTTCGTATAAGTATTTTTGATAAACATAAACGAGTACTATTATTTTGGATGCTTGTAAACACCCATTAAACTGTTTTAAATCATTTTTTAACTATTTACTAGCTTTGTCGCCCGGCTTTGCGTGGTCCACCTCGAAAATAAAAGGTATGTCAAATGACGCGTGTTCAACAATCAGGCTTGAACAAAAAAAAAAAAAAAAAAAAAAAAAAAAAGAATTGAGTAAAATTTTTCGGCAGATTTCCAAAAAATAATAAAAATGTAAACATTTTAAATCCCCCGATTACAGGAAAAGCCTTTAAAACAAAACCCAGAATTTCATTTGCTCGTATTCGAGACAAAAAAGGGCAACAGATCTTTCGTCTCAATGATTTTCTTCACGCTATAAATTTAATAAAAGCATTGTTGCGGAAAGTTAAGATGAAGCACTGATTAATAATTTGAATGGAGGAAAGCCTTCGAAAAAATAGAGATTTTATGTCAAAATCTAAATGTCATAATTAATGGTTTTTAATTGATATCTCCGCTAATTATTGTCGGAGGATTATGTTGAATAGTCAAGCATAAAGACGGGGAGATTACAAATCCATCGATACCTGGTTCGATGGTCAGTTCACTGACGTTCGGGAGAAGAAACTTGGACATAGATACATAGATACATACGCTTAGTTTTTAATTATATGAGATTTTACCGTTTCCTACCTAAAAAACTGGATTTATATTGTTTTAGAAAGAAAAAAATGATATTTAACATAAGACTGCGTACGAAACACAAATTCGTTTTATAATTGCAAAACACTCTCTGTTTCTTTATGCACCACCTTTTGATGAAGTACCGCGCTTAGGTGTTATTTTATTTAATTAATTTTCACGTTTATAAGGACAAAAAGAAATAGAAAATACGAAGTGTCTAAACGGATACACTAATAATGTGAGATTTGGACATGAATGGTGTGGGAACTTTCGCCTTCGATAAAGATAAATAGATGAAAGTCCATTCACGAAACTAATATCGAAGCTGATTCTTACAACAAGGGCTTTGCTAGAGAAAAATTTCGCCTTGCGGATGATTAGCTCGCGTTAGCTCTGTGATACGTGGCTTGTAAAAACTCGAGTTATATTAATTTCGAGTTGGTCAAATTCTGTTGTAGCGCGAGTTCACTGTATTTTAATGCTCTCAAAAATTCTAGAGACATTTCTGTTTTAAGGATGCTTTGTTTAACGGTAGGTTTTAAATGTTATACGTATGTTTTTAAATAACGAATCGCTACGCGTGGTGCAGCGATAATCGTCTGACGATTATTTCTTTTGGTACGCAAGGTTAAAAAGAAACTTACTGTACGTTTATTTCGTGATATCGCTGAATAAATTTAATGGAAATCGGCAATTTTCAGAAAGATACCACACTGCTGTTACTTTTGAAAAGGAAAAAAAAACTTTTTAATTTTTTTTCCTAAAAAATAATTTGACATGTGTTCTGGCAAGTATTATGACTTATATTGACAAAATGAAAAATATAGTTTCAAGCGCGTGAAAAATATAGTTCCTGCGTAGTTGTCTTGCCCGTATTTCGATTTTACTTCATCTGATTTGCTCGAATCTTAAAAAAATAGAACATCTGGCTCTTTTTAATGAAGCAAGTCTTAAAAAAAGGGAAGGCTAGATAGCACAAAACGTCAGAAGATACCTCAGCTTAGCAATTTTCTCAACGTAATCAATAATGAGAATGTGGTAAAAAATGTATGCTTTAGAATGTTATTGCTTATGTTAGGAAATATGTTGGCGTCAAAATAGAAATGTATAGTAATAAAACTAGTTTTTTTTCATTAAAACAAAAACCAGACAAGTTTAGGGAGTAAAATGCAATGCTTTTGTTTTTTTACATTTGGTTATGCATATATTGAACGTTTCTACATGTAAAATCTAGAAGAAAGTTTTGAAAGATAAAATTGAAATAATCCATTATATTTAAGTCGATGCGAAAGAGAAGAAAAAAGTCTGCAAACTATTTAGAGTAAAGTTCAAAAATATTAGAAAAATTAAGCTATTTCTCATTATTAATGAGATTTAATTACAAATTATGTGTTTCTCATTTCAAAATCTCTTTTAAAATTGAGTTCTGCTGTAAATATCAAATACAATCTGTGAAACGTAATAAGTAGTATTACCGTAAACAAAACTTACTGTTAACTTGTTGAACACTAACTGTTCGACATTTTTTGGACATAAGAACTTATTTTTGTTCTAATATTTGAGCATTATATATCTATTTATTTCTTTTTATTTTTTATTCTTAGCAAAATCAAATTATTACCTTTAGATTTTCAACTAAGCATTGAGAATTTTTTTTTTAATGACAAAAACAAACTTTCTTTGAAAATTAGTTTAGTATTGATTTAATTTCCACCTAGAAATTTCAGTTCTCTACATAATTTGCTAAACATTTAAATTTTCTGAACTTTGTATGTTAACGCCTTTCCAATTATTCATGGCACAAGAAAATTAGGAGAAAGCTCTAAGTCTGATGAAGTAATTTTCATTTTAAATGCGAAAACTGTCACAGACAGTGGAAGAAAAAGTAGTTGTTACGCACTTTAATTTAACATACAATTGGATTTAAATTTAAAAAAAACTACAATAATATAACATTTGTTGAGAAGTAAACGGGTCGTTTTTCGTTTCTCATCGTTTTATTTTTAAATTTTACAGAGGGTAGCAAAATTATTATACTCAAACTTTTCTGTACTTTTATTTTTTTTTATTGTTACACAGTTTTATTATTTTTAGAGTTTACGTTTAATAAGATTCTTTTATATTTTAAATAAAGTACTTTCTGATTGATACTATAAATAGGTAAAAGAAATAATTATTTAATGTTTAGTAACTCCGCCTTTTGCTGCTATCACGTCTTGGATGAGGCATGGTATGTTTTCAATGCATGATATCGCCACTTGGGACTTACCTAGTTTTATTTATAAAATCGCTATTTTTTTCCAAAAATCACTCACAAGAAGAGACTTGTAACTTGAAATTTTAACGGACACTGACGTCTGTCACATTTAAAATAAAAAGAAAAGTAAAGGGTTGCCAGAATAAACTTTAAATTTTTAGATATACTTTAAAATATGTTTAAATATTAAAACTATGTAACAACAATAAAACAACGACAAATATACAGAATTTTCTTAAAGTTATATCCTTTTTCTCATTTTCTGAATTGTCATGAGTTTTATATTTTTGAAACAATTTCGTCAAAAAAGATGCAAAAGTTATTCTGGTTAGATAATTTCTATCCCAACATTGAATAAATAGAGAGTTTCAATTAGAATTTTTCAAAGTACCCATTGAAAACTTTTCAGCTCTCTAATTTAAGGAAATAAAGGTACAAAATTTAAATGTGAAAATCGAAACCTTAGCTGGTAAGAAGGTGGTCAGCAGAAACCATCTAATACATGTGTGTAAATAAATACAGGACGGTGCTAAAAAAAAAAAAAAAACACGTTTTTCTGCAAAGTGTGGAAAAAGTCTAGAATTAAATGAAAAACATTTGAATAAAATTTAAAATTATTCAAAAAATGTCTTCCTATTCCTTTTAATTATCTAAATTTTTGAACTAACACAAAAATAGAAAATACATCCCGTATGTTAACATACTTTAATGATATTACTTAAACTTTGAGACATTCAAGCTTAAGCAATGAAATCTGATATTTCGGCAATATTCTAGTCACACAGTATTCAACAAGATTTTCGAGAAACTAATGTGATTTAGTTTCCGGAAAAAATGTTGCAGATGTGCACTGAGAAAACTTGATTCGCTCACTTAACTTTTTCTTTTGGTCCGTAATAATTTAACCTGTATGAGGAGGGCAGAAAACCTTGAGTCCATGACGGGATCCATCGCGTCTGATGATGGCAGGATAAATTTATGTTGCCAGTTTTTTCGTCCTATGAACACATTGAATGTGGCGCGGAAAATTTACCTATCCCAATAATAACACTTGACGGAGTCAGTTTTGTCTTCGTTCGATAGATGTGTAATACAAGAGTGAATGTTGAATATTTTCTAAAAATTTCGCAACAATCTGTTAAAGTGTGATTGAATGCAAGTACATGTTTGTATGCTCAACTAAGAATGATTTAACTCGTATGAAGACTGTTGTGTATCAATGAGCGTAATGGTTAGCCAAGGCTGGCAATGTCCCCTTTGGCAACCGTTATCCAATCAATCATTTTCTCATTTGTCAACGAAGGGCCAATGGTCTGCAACCGTACCTAATGATTTCCCCACAATGGGATATCAAAAACATTCACGATTGGACCAACGTTGCGCAAAAACTGTAGGGCCAACGTTGGCTGATCGTTGCGTTGCCAACCCTTAATTTACCACCGGTTTCTACCGTCAGCCACCGTTGGCTAACCATCTCCACACCGTGTGTGCTGTTTGAAAGGATCCTGAACATTTAGTTCAATTCTGATTGTCAATATGACTACATTTACTCTAGCAAAAGGATCCTTAGAAAAATAATATATTTCGTTAAAGCTATGAGCAGTCAATTTTCATTGCACGTAGGTTTTAATCATCTTCAGGTAATTTGTGGAATAAATAATTTTTTTAAAATTAATTGAGGTACAAATTAAGATTATCTAGAGTAAACTTTTGAGGATGTTTTACCTCGAAAGTTAGAAAATAGAGTTGAAAATAAATAAGTTAAATACCACGTATTGTTTTAATTTAGAACTTTTAGCCAACTATATAACTATCTTTAAAGAAGAAAAAGAAAGAAAGAAGAAAAAATCCCGTGTTTGTATATCTAAAGCACTAAAGAAGAAACAGAAACAGTTGCTTGAAACGTTATTTAATGTTTCTAATCTTTCTTTATACGAGCTTAGTAAAAAAAAACTGTTGATATATCGTAAATAAATCTGTGGATTTGGTTGAAGTACGGAAATACGGACACAATTTAATGCCTAGGCCATCTTCAGTTTACTGCACATATAAACACCTTAATTCTATTAATAAATATATTTCAATGATGGATGTTTTTATGGAAAATTTAATTTGTATGATTCTTGCGTTTTATTTAAATACACAGAAAAAAAAATTAATGACAGGATTAGGTTTTTTTTAATGCAAAGACTCTTTTATTCGCTTCATACTCATATGAGAGCTTCATCAACATTAGTGGGCATCGTTAGAAGTTGCTCACATGTTTTCATTTCTCAAGACAGAAGCTAATATTTTCTGCCAAGGAAGAAATGAAGAGAAATTCGGGTCGAATACAACTGCAGAAAATGGTCCTCCATTTGTATGACTCATTTACCAGGAGAATGTAATGGATGATTATATCCTCGGGACGGAGCCAGGGAAAGTAATGCGTTTTTCATCGATTAATCGGCTCGGTAATTAGACTCTGAAGGACTATTTCCAAGATCGATGTTAGACTTATCGAATAGATATCCCTTGGTCAGTGTAATAGAATATGATACTGTGATTTTTATTTGTATAAGAATATACGTGATAGGAGTTTTCAAACAGGCACATTGAATATCCGGAAAAAAAGTTATGCAAGGTTTGGCTCTTCCGTATTTTTCATATTTTTTAATCTGTAGTAATATATAAATATGAAATGTGTAAGGACAATATAAGGAAGGAAAATTGTGTTAGGAAAATAATGCATTAGTTTTCAAAAAAATTGTATTTAATACCTGTTCTGAAATTTAAAAATAGTATGAAACAAGCCTAACTTTTTTTTTCGTTTTAGTAAATTAACTTTTTATTATGTGCTTTTCATCCATCAGAAGTGCATAACTGTTCTCTTTTTCAAATTTAATATTGATTTAAAAAATAAATTCATTAAAGTCATTTGACTATTGAAAATAATAAATCTGAAATGTTGCCCAATCTTTAGTGGAGAATATGAAAATTATACTTGAACGATACCACTTTGACCATATTCACTAATAAGAAATGTTTAAATAGCTTATATTATAGGCCATCGAATTACATCCTTCTTGAGATCTCTTCCACGTAGAACTGTTCTGATTTAAAGCAACAAAGGAAGATAGAGAGAGATATGTGTAAATTTGAAAACATAATGTCATACTTTAATGTGGTTCATTGTTCTAAGGCTTATATCAGTGACTGCTTTCAGTGATGAAGCTTTTTTTATGTGCAAATTTGAAGATTGCTCTCACAGCTTCCACCGTTTTGAGTCACATTTCAATCTTAAAGCGAACATGAACCTGTTTTTAAAGCTTGAATTTTTTTTTTTGCCTTAACCTTGAAATTCAAAGACGAATGTTTTATATAATCAGAGCTGAAGTAGCAACCGATGCAAAGCCAAGTGCAAAACGATTTAGGAGGCACGTTGCACCACTCTCACTCACCATACGCAAAAACCTTGTTCAACCCCATTAGTAGCATATTTAACATGCAAATTATTTTTGTAACATAAAAAAAAGTTCCAAAATAAAAAACAAAAAAGCTCTTGTTTTATGATGACACAAAACTGTCACTTCATGGTTTTTTATGTTAGCTTTGGGAAATTTAACAGCCAAATTTTGAAATATTTGACTATTTTTAACTGTAAAAATACAAATAACGAAGTTCTTTTTAACTCTAATTTGTATTTTTACAGTGTAGCAAATACTAAAACTTTGATATTGGTCTAAAATGGTCTGTATGTAACACTCAAACTGTGAAATGGCACTACATACAACACCTTTTTAATTAGAAAAAAAAAGATATTTGTAGAAAGTTAAGGAAAAACAACCACTAAGTATCATTTTAGATTTTTAGACCTGATAGCTGTATTTTTTAAGAATCAACTGTAATGTTCCGATTTTAATTGTATTCTGTTAGTTTTTAAATATGCAACACATTTTGCAATTTTGGTATGTAAATGTTATTTGAAGGTTCCTCAGGGGGTTGTATATACGAGAAAATAATTCCGAAAAGCATTTCAGTAAAATTTAATTCAATACATTATGTCAGCAACTATGTAACATTAATAATATGGTTTTGTTAATTGAAATGAATGGAGAGATTTAGATATTTTTAATAACTACGAGTAAATAAACAAATTTGGAACTTAAAGAACTCATACGTTCCATGTTCTTTAATGGGGTAAAGAAAATGTCTTAATTCATTTAAATTGTCAAAACTAATAAATGAAAAAAAAAGGCTTAATTTTTATTTATTTTTGCGGCTGTTTTATTGCGTTTATTGACATAAAAAAAATCAGCCGAAAATGTACCATTACTAAATTTCTATTTCACCGATTTAGCGCAACTGATATTTTCAAAGAATGCGTAGCGTCAGTAATACCGCTTCATACAATTATACAATGTCACAAAGAAACTTTTTGTGCCTGAAGCAGACTGATAAGAGGAAAGAAATCTCTGCGGGAGAAAAATACTTCATAAAACTCTTAACAAGAACTTATCAAACAATTCCTCGTATTATGCCACTTCTTGGAGAAGAAATAGAACGCGAAGTTATCATGATCCAAGACTTCAAAAGAGAAGTAATGTCTCCTTGATCGATTAATCGGCAATGTAATTAGACTCTGTTGGACTATTCTGTTGATCAATAAAAGGTCTTATAGAATGTAATTTATGTTTTAATCGAATTTGTTCTTCCGTAGTTTGGAAACGGATCGAATGTTACATGCCGTTTTTGCTCTTTTTTTAGTGATTCGGTTATTTTTTTTATCAAATAATTACATTTATGCTTCACAGCGTGGAACAAGAAGCGAATTTGCATAGAAAGCAAAGTCAGTTAATTTATTTACACTTTTCTTCAAGAATACAATGGGGATTGTTTTCAGTGTCGTCGTTTCATAATGATTATTTGTTTTCATTAGAGTGATTTCGTCAGAAGGCACTTAGTTGAAATTCTAACGAGATTTTTTTCAGAGGCATAACACTGCTACGAAACATTATCGTACTTAGTCAAAACATTGTTTGAGAAAATTAATTTGATCGAAAAAATGAATGACCACTTAAAATTGTACAGTAAAACCTGTGAAGTTGAGAACCCTTGTATGTTGACCACCTGTCTCAGTTCACCGCTTTTATCAGGCACGGAATTAGCCATTACCATATAAATCAACCTCTGTAAGTTGACCACTAAAGTAGTGATCCGCAAGTGGTCAACTTACACAGGTTTCACAGTACCTTTCAGTGGGATTTCTTGGAAGTCGAACCATTCACCTTTTATGATTTTGCAAATTTTGATGAAAAAAATAACGTTCTCCTTTCCAATAAAAGCACAACAGACCAATAGATGATACAGTAAATATCTTCGTGTTTAACTAATATCTGTGGTGCAATGAGTTCTGGGCGACTTAAGTCATCTCCGTTTAAATTTCCCTTACCTTCAAGAAGTCCTTCTCCAGAAAACTTGACTTTTGAACGCAAATATTTTTCAATTTCGAAGCCTTTAGTTTTCTTTTTTATTGTTACATGAAGGTTTTACCTACCAAAAGTAAACATAAACAATGGCCCAGCTAAGTTCCAATTATTTTACTCATAAATAAAAAAAATACAAAAATGCCTTGTTCACGTAAATAAAAAAAAGAAAACTTTTAATATTTAAAAATCGAGGCCAATTTAATAACCAAGTAGTAATTTTGTTAATTGTGCAAACATTCAACTGTTTTAATGATAAGTGGGAATATGATAATAAGCTCTCTTAATTAAAGTACGGCTTATTTAGTAATTTTCATATGTTTGATAAAAATAGTATTTAGTAAATTTGAGGATATACTGGCAATTTATAATTTTGGTAGAATGCCTATTATTGATGTATTTCCCCTCCATTCATTTTCACCTCAGAAATAATGACATTGATAAGTTCTGTCACGGAGGTGAGATTCACGGAAGTGGGGAATTGTCCATTAATATAGGCCTAATAGATATATTTTTCAAATAATTTTTTTTCTTCGTTGCTACAATCTGTATATGTTAAGCATATGAAAGCATGTTAACTTCTTTTTTTACATTAATTTACATCTCTGAAATTCAAGTTTACGGAGGTGTGAAGTCAGAGTAACCACACTAAGTTTTTAAAGCAAAATCTATCTTCTTGTTTTTAACTTCAACTATGGCTGAAAATAAACAAGAGGCTATCTTCTATTATGGAAAATAAAATTTGATGTCATTACTGCCACGCGTTAATTAGGAATGGCATTTTGTGATTAGGTAACGGAGGTGAGAATTTATTGTGTGACATGACTCCTTGTCCTACTAAAACAGAATATTAAAAAATTAAATATACTTAAACAATTAGTATTTGAGACACTTGTAAAAGAAATAATAAATGAATTAGTGCATACTTTTAATTAAACAAGTTATTAAGCAGCATAAACATTTACACAAGGTGTGTGACATGCTACAGAAGTAAGAATTCAGGTGTTGTGAACCAAAAATATACTAAAATAAAAATTGTTATTAAAAAATTGTTGGCGATTGAAAATAGATATATTCTTGATGATATTAAAAAGCATTGTTAAATAAATTGTCCCTTAAAATGTTTTCTGTAAAAGTCTGTGACAGAAAAATTACATTTTTTGAAGAATGACCCATAACGTGATTGAAGGGTTTTCAAAAGTTTAGCGTAATAAGTAAAAAGATAATCTTGAACTTTGCTTTCTTTTCTTTTTCTACCTAAATTTACATCTTATCTTACATTTATGCTAGTAAGGCTCTGTGAGTTTTAGAAGAGTCTTGAAATTGGCTTAAGAAACAAGCCACTAGCTCTGACGAAAACGTGCTTTGCAGTTTTTGCAAAGGGTATTTGGCGGGGTCGGGTTTAGAACGAAGAACACTCCTATTCCAAGTTCACTACCTTATAACTAGGCTACTCTCAGCCATAGATTATTTCTTATCTTATTCAAAGATTAATTCGTATCTCATTCAAAGAAACTGCTCTACAATATTAAAATAAACTAGAAATTAACGTGAATTTAGTGTTCTCAAGTGATATTAAAATAACAATAAACCATGAATCTTCAGCATATCACAGAAGAAATCCAATAATGATTCGCTGTACTTAAACCATTTACGTACATTTTTTAAATAAATATTTTTAAGCCAAAAAATGTATGCCTTTAATGAGCTTTTTACTTTAGCTAGTGCACACTTTATTTGAGGACTCTTTTTAAATTAACTGTAACGAAATGTTTGTTTAAGTCTCTTGCACTGATTTCATTTTAATTAACCTAAATAAGCATCAAACTGAGTAGTATTAAACATGAAATATGACGCTTTCAAACATGTATGGGTACATCATGAGCATTTTATGCAGATACAGTTCATTTTACTTAATTAATCTTACTTTGCAGAAAAGGGAAACTTGTAATTTTCTTGCATTTTTTTTCATAAATTATAATTAAAGAGGTCCACTAATGAAAATTATCCTGCTGTGTTTGTGTCATTATCTGCATTATTTTATAATATCAGAACGTTGTCCTTATTAAAGAACACATTAATGAAGAAACGAGCTAATGATGTAAGCAGATGTCGATCACATAGTTAAAAAAAAATCATTTGGGAATTCTTGAAAAATAATCGTTACCAAAATAGGCTATAACCTTTAAACGTTTCCTATTTATTAAATAATTGAATTACTCTCCTCAACTTCGAATTCAACAAACTTTTTCAAGAGAGATAACTTACTTCTCCTGAACCTTCAAAATGATCCCATCTATTTGGTATTTCAAAAATTGTTTTTACAGTTTAAAATTAAACCGTATTTTAAAGCTGTCTTCTTTGTTCGTATTCAAAAATCATATGACTTAAGCAGCATAAAAAATAAAAGTTGGATATTTTCTTACTTTTTCTGATTTTATATTTTATAATATTTTTCGCATTAGATAGATTTTTGTAAGTTTCTGAAACAGAGGTATTCCAAATGGTTTAAGTCCATTTTAACGGGGGTAATTTTCTACAAGAAGCTTACTTTAACCGTATATTAAAACGTGTAATCGTCAAATAGCTTAACTAATACAGTTTGAACTCAATTACCGTTGAACTCGCTTGTGAAGGGACTACGATATTTCCTCGTTATAACAAAGTGCTCGTAAAAAACGAGTTTCAGAAAAATGCACAATAATTCATGTACACTTGCTTATTAATTTAAATTCTGGTGAATTTTCTTTGAACTGCCTTATTGTCTGATAGTATCTTTCTTGTGCACGCGAGAAAAGTAAACATTTGCCCCTCTGATTTCCGAAAAAGAATGAAGTTTTTCTGCACATCAAAATCCATTGGCTTTGAAGGTGTTTCAGTTTCGAGTTCTTCACATTTGTCATTATCTTAGTCGTTTTAATTATTTTTTTCATCTGCATTTGCTTGAATTCAAGCTACAATATCCTTCGAAGTGATAACATATGGGCAGCAAACATATATAATTAATTTTCAAATGCTTTTCTACTCCACAAATAACAAAAGAACCAGCATCTTTTTCTCAGCATGTATGACTCATCACTAACTTTTGGTTAACTTCAGAGTGTCAAAGGAAGCTTTGTAAGAAAGGACAGGCTGAGCTGGAAGTCATTTCAATAGAAGTTTTATGATTCACAAAAATATTACTCGTTTTTAGCGGGGTTTACTCGTTAAAAGCGAGTTATGCTCCCACAGACTACTACTTTTCCACTCCACAAATTACAAAAAAAAAAAAAAAAAACATTATCACTTTTCTCAGGATGTATGACTCATCCCTAACTTTTGGTTGACTTCAGAGTGTCAAAGGAAGTTTTGTAAGAAAGGATAAGCTGAACTGGGGGGGGGAGGGGAGTCAATTCAATAGAAGTTTTATGATTCACAAAAATATTACTCGTTTAAGGCGGGGTTTACTCGTTAAAATCGAGTTATACTCCCCCAGACTTAATATTATACCAACCAAATTTTCCTGATTTTTCTCCTTTCATCAGGGTTCTCGTTAAATCGGGGATCGCTGTAAGCAAGTTCGACTGTATTACCGTTACAGCAAACTTTAAGGCAGTACAAATTTTGTTCTTTGTAACGGGAGTTTTGTTGTAATGGCATTCAAGCTTTGCGATGTAAATTAAATCGGCACTGAATTATTTTTCGTTGTAGTGGATATTTCGTTGTATTGGTATTCTTTGTAACGGGATTTTACTGTTACTCCAAATATAATTTTTTGTATTAAGTTTTAAAAAAAACGCTACTTTTTTAATCCAGTCGGCCTTCTAAAAATGTTAAAAATACCTTATGCAATATGTTTTTTCTTTTAAAGGGAAAAATACGCACCACATTTACGTATTATTTAATTATTTTATCATGTTTCTTTCTTGTAAAAGAAGAATTTGAGAAAAGGGTCTCTAAGAATTTGTTTAAGTGTTAAGAGTCTGAAACCTTTTTCAAAACAAATACTTAACAAAAGTCTAACTGATCGAACGCTTAATCAATGATTTTTCCGGTTCTTTGGAATTCGGTTGTGAGAAGGGTGCCGATTTTCTATTGCTTAGTGAATTTTCTATTGCAGAAGTTTTTTTAGAAAGCAGGTATTTAGAGATACGGCAATGTATACGATGATTGAATTTTTATAACTAAAGAAAGATGAGGATTGAGAAAATTCAAATTTAAGGCAAGAATTACAGGCATTAGGAGGACTATAAAATTACAGTGATGCAGTTTTCGTGAAGAAGAAAACATATATTTAGAAATACGGTAATGTTACGATAATAAAATTTTCATAAGTAAAAATAGATGAGTGTTGAGAACACAGACATTTAGAGCATGAGTTATAGGCAATGGGAGGAATAGTATAATTAGTGTAATACAGTATTTGTAAAGGAGAAAGCAGGTAAGTAGAAATACGGAGAAGTCTTGATCATAAACTGTTCATAAATGAAAATAGATGAATGTGTAGAACACAGACATTTAAAGCAAGAATTACGAGCAGTGAGATAAATAGTAAAATTACAGGCAGTGGGAGGAATAGTAAAAGTACAGTGATACAATGTTTGGGAAAAAGAAAACATGTATCTAGAAAAATGGAAATATTCTATCAATACTTTTTCAAACATGGGAAAAGATGACTGAGAACACACATTTAAGGCGAAAACTGAAAGAAATAGGAGGAATAGTGAAATTACAGTGGTACAATATTTGGGAAGTAGAAAAAAGGTATTTAGAAATAAGGAAATGTAAGCCATCAATATTTTTTATGTATGAGATGAGAAAAGCTGAGAACACAGATATTTAAGTCAAAAACAGCAGACAGTAGGATAAATAGTAAAATTACTGTGATACAATATTTGTGAAGAGTGTATATGATGCCGACTAGAGAATCGTTAGTAAATACTTGTCTGACTTAATTAACTGAAAATTCGAAAGCCAAGTTTTCCCCCTTACCCTAAAAATTACATTATATACTTTTTAAAAATAAAAACTAATTTGCACGTCTTTGCATTTATAATAGATTATACGATGGCAATCAAAAAGTCTTTGCGCCTATTTCTTATTCGCCAAAAACAGGTACATACAGGTATTTACAAATATACGTAGCGTGCTACGTACCTTACGTTATTTCTCCACATTGTCACAACACCGGTTCAGACATTAGTCCCATCGCAGCACTAAATTAGAGATCCCCCTGTGGTAGAATTCTACCGGCTGCCTGTAGAATCACCGTCGCACCGCGTTCTTGGCTTCTGTCCTGCCAGAAACTTCTTCAGTGGACCGAAATTGTAAAAATCACTAGGGACAATGTCTGGACTGTAGGTGCATTTCCCTGTGAATTGCTATGGGCTTTTGTCCTTTGCTCCATAGAAAACGAATAACACTTCGCTGCTTATAAGCTGTGGCCGTCTAAAGCACAACTGTCATCTTAAATGACTGATAGCAGCTCCGTTCTTTGGAGCAAAAGGCAGATACGGCCGGTATGATTCAAGGAACAGTCGGTCCTGGGAATGTATAAGTTCACTTTGTATTCACAGCCGTATTTTGGTTGAAGAAAAATAGGCGCAGAGACTTTTTGATTTGTTTTCGTACATACTATACAGTTATCTATAAGAAGTATTACAAAAACATTTTAAAAACAGTAATTAAAAAAATAAAGAAAAAATCAACTTTTCCTAAACCTAACATCACCAATTAAAATCAGACTACTACGGATTTTAATTAGTTTTACTGGAAAATGTTTTAGTCAAAAAATTGTAATGTTCATTTAAATTTGATAATTTATGCAGTTTTTATTCCAGCTTGATTCTCGAAAAAGGGCAAAATAATCCTAAATTTAATTAAACGGTTAAACTACACTTAAATTTTACGTTGAAAAAATTCCTGCGTTTCCTTAATTAGCTAGTACAAAGCGGTACTAGAATAATATTATAGGTCAAAATGTACACGTTCATGAAACTAGATTAGAAAAACTCGTTTTAATTAAGCAAACATCAATCTATTTTTAAGAAAGTTAGAAAAATGTCATTCTCGTGCATTAATTATGCTTTTTTAACGAACAAGTGACCTTTTAATTTTTCAAACATTTGCTTCATGCACCGTAGGTTAATTATACTCACTTTCAGGTTTGTGATACGAATGTAATTTTTTTCTTCCTCGTAAAAGAAACATTAAGGCTCCTTTGTTTGTATCGTCTTTTTAGGTTAGTGCAGTTTTAGGTCAGACTTGAGAAATAGGACAGATTAATAAAAAGTAGTTTATGCTCTTTTTATAAATGTTAAAATTCATTGATGATTTTAAATAAACTGTTTCTGATTGTTTTTGTGAATATAAGATGAGATCCTTTAAATTGGATGTCTTATTAATTTTTTGGTGGATGTGCACGCACGAAAACTATTTCTAAAATATATTTGATCGAAAAACCCGCATCTCTGGATTTATGTCAAACACATTACGCTTAAGAAACGTATCGAGAAACACTTATTCAAATTTTAATAGGATAAGTAATGCAGTTAACTCCCGATTATCCGTGGAATAGGGTAGCACGGTAACAGCTGATAATTCGAATAATAAGTAAACTAGTATTTTGTGGCTGTTACGAAACTTTCTTCTATATCTTTCTTATGAATTCAGATCCCTCCCTACGATTGACAAAAAAGCAATATTCCCAGCAAAAAAAAAAAAAAAAAACCCGCACGGAAAAACGTGACGAGATCGTCGGAATTATCGCTGAAGCAAAATAAGTAGCAAAAGTTGAAAGTTATTTCAAAAGTCTTGCTTAAATTAATTACAAATATTTTATTTGTTAACAAACATAAGATGGCAACAGTTTAAAATTTTAAATCATTGAGATAATATTTTCGATTATTTCCCAGCAATTAAAATCACGTGAAATACGCATACGACAGTCTATTACGATTTATCTTTCTTATTGATGTATTAATAAATCTAAATTTTTGGGAAAAAAAAAAAACAGCCCCTCTTGGAGCGTTTGGCGCCAAAACCGAACCAACGCCTATTTACATATAGGTTCACAATTATTCCAAATTTTACTCAGAACGTAGAATTACTTCTTGAGGTATAGCATTCTAAGAGCTACTTGTCGATAAATTTTTGTTTGATTCCGTTCATTATGACTTGAGATACCAGTCACAAGTGATGACAAAAAAATTCTATAGCTCAGCCCCTGTTTAAGCTATTAACACCAAAACTGAATCAGCACCTGTAAACGTTAGGGGACACATATAGACTAAATTTTGTTTCATTTCGCCAGTTACTTCCGGGGAAATAGCAGGCACACACAACTCAAGAAACGTTCCATTGATCCACCCCCCTTGGGAGAATTCGTGCCAAAAACCAATCCGAGTTCACATAGGAACACATGTGCACTAAATTTCGTTCGATTTCACGCGGTAGTTTTTGCTGTAGAGCGGCCTCAAAAAACCGGTCACACACATACGGACACACACACTGACACATAGACGGACAGATATCTTCCAAAAATGTCTGTCTACTGAAGGATTTGAACAAAAGTTAACATTCTTAAAAATTCGAAAATTTGCACGAATCCAATACTTCTATTTATTAAATATAGAAAAAATAAAAAGCGATACTACTGCATATAATAGCTAAAAAATATGAATAACACTAAGACATACATTTAAATTATAGCAAAAAACATTTTTACATTGCATTTACTAACATTGAATATAAAAAACATATGTAAAAGGTAAAAACGAAAATTATCACAATCATAAGTTTAAAGAACAGTACAAACGATATGCTTTTCAAATATGAGACTTTAGTGCTCTGTCTTAAATGGAATGAAATACCAGAACATGTAACTTATCATATAAGGACAAATATCATTTTTTGTGATGTCCTAAAAAGAAAATAAAATGGATGATTATTTTGCAAAAGTTGAAACGCAGGACGCGGTTTGCTCTGAAACATTCTTGCTTAACAATTTGACTCGAGAAATTGGCAATATTTTATTAGCCTCTGGGTAAACCTGGATTACTGACACTGAATTTAACTTGCTTACTATCTTAAACTTACTTCCTTTTGTAACAAACATTTTTTTTTTTTAGATTAGCTGGTTATATTATTAAAAAATTAATTTTATTTTCTGCCAGCCTAAACTCTGTGTGTATATATATATATATATATATATATATATATATATATATATATATATATATATATATATATATATATATATATATATATGTATATATATATATATATATATATATATATATAACTTTTTTATCAATTCCACTAATACGTCCAAAGTTCCGAAAAACATCATAAATTTATGAAAATAAATCCTTTACTGAATTTTTAAAAATCTCCTGGTCTATATTTATGAGAGCCTAAACTATCTGTCAGATACATATACATAACACTTTTTGTCAATTTTAGTGGGATAGTTTTTAGTTAAATGACTTCAGTAAATCCATAACAATGTTCCAATAACAATGGGGTTGTTTCCTTCAGTTAAAAGTACAACTTTTAGTCATAGAGATTGATAGAATAAGTAAAAAAAAAAAAAAAAGCTTATGATATTCAAGAAGCGAATTAAAATTGCACTCTACGCTTGCTATCAACCATATCGTTGCCAATACAATTGAGTAAAGATGCGAATTAAATACTGTGCTCTTCTGAATGGCAACAGTAATTGGCATTTCATCTTTTGTGATGTCATTGGCAGAAGCGTAAACAATGAAAGCGCACTGATTAAATTTTTTTTTTAGTATTAAACTTAGGATTTGACTAGTTTTTAAATAACTTGACTGCTTTTCAGCATGCTCTTTTAGAAAAAAAATACTTTTAAAATTTCGAAAGTGAGCCCCATTATAAAAATAAAACTGCATTCTGTCCATTAAAAATAAAGTTGAAAACTTTAAACTCCATAGATCATCTTATTATATAAAATAAATAAGTATTACGACTGTTAAACTAACGAAAAAAAAAGATTAATTATTCACAATTGTGTTTAGGACAAATCACGACAAAAACTCAATTGCTCGATCCTTCTAGCAAAAATCAATTACGCCTGTGCAAGTTTAGTATTAATTAGTATTTAGCTTAATGCTGTATAAAGCAGTTAGTTGAAAATATATTTTCACACTAGAATATTTAGTTCAACATTTTGCAAAGTTGCGCTAACGGAAATCGTTTTAGGTAGTTATGCTGATGAAGTTTGCCAAGAGGCTTTTATTGTTACATTGATTCTAGGCAAACTTTAATAAGGATGTAGGCATATTTCCTAGAGTATTGATCTACCAGGAACTAAACTATGAATGCTACTACATATGCGTATTCAAAATTGGCAAAATGAACTAGCAGGTAAAAATATATTTATTATTCCAGTGAAGTTGAGGTTCGGAGTTACGTCAAGTGTTTTTAATTGATTATTTATTTCAGAAAACAATTCCTAGTGAATGTTAATAAGAATTTTGTGTCATGTTTCCCTTTATTTGTAAATATTACACTTTGTTAACTGCAATGCTAACTCTGTTAACTACTTCATGATCAAGCCAAGTAAAATATGGTGGTCTTCTTAGGTAATAGGAAGTACCGACTGGAGCTAAATGAGCCTAGTTTCCCGTATTGAAACATCGACTTTTATAACATCAGATCATAAATCTCTTAATTAGCTACAGATGCAAATTATGTTAACACGTAATTTTAGCATTTAAAACTTATTTTTAAAAACAACATTTGCGTTCTGTTCTCTCTTTCTCATGGAAAATTAAAATATTTTTTTTGCTATGGAATTTGTATCAAACTCAGCTTCTCAAATGGCTGGACTTTATTTTTCAGTAAATATCAACTGTACTTTTTTTTAAAGAAGCCCTAAAGAGATAGTTTTTCTAAGATTTTATTGTATAATTACACCAACTCACTGGAAAGCGAAATGACAGAAATATTTCTCCCAACATACTATTTTAAATCAGATTAGGTAAAAATAATGTCTTATGCATAAAAATATATATTTATATAAAAGAGCAAATTGTATAAAAAAAACAAAGTATATATAAAAAACACAAATATGTATTTTGTTACAAAATTAGGATCGATTCTGGGAAACACTTTTTCACATATATAGTTCCGCCGCAGTATTGTCGGACTTTTATGCTCCTATAGTGTGGCATGTTGTTAGATTACTGTAGTTTGTTGTACGTCCTACGCAGGAGTTGTACATTTAATCACAACAAAAAGCAAACATTTGGCGCATTTATAGTTATCTTCTTGCTGTTATAATTCTTATTTTATTGAATATAATTTTTTAAACTGTACAAAGTTGATCCGGGTTAACCAGAAATTCAAATCAACGGGGATTCTATTGTACTTTCTTTCTTTCCTAAATATTAAAACTATTATAGGATGAGGAGAACTGTTCTTGGACAGAAATTTCTACTTTAAGTTAAATGGTAACAGCAGATACTGAATATCGCTTCAAGTCATAATTTAAACTACCCCAATAATGATCCTACATTGTTTTAAGGTTGTGTAACATATTGGTTTTGTCCCTCGCTCACTTAGCTCCCAAACCAACCATTTTATTTAAAAGTGTGCATGCGGTCAATTCTCAATTAACAACATGAAACTATTCAGAACATGCTCTCGGAAGTTGTTTTAGGGCGATCGGAATCCCGTTTTATGCTATTGATTAGAGATTTAATCAGAGTTACACATTTGATAGTCTGAAGCGACTGTTAATGCGTTGATGGGTTTGGAATACAATCGCCGATTCCTCGAATTCATTCGCTCTCTGCGTAGTGCTAGAGGGGGGAGATATCATTTCAGTGAGTAATTGAAATGATGTAGTTCTGGAATTGTGATCAACTGAAATGGAGAATTTGTATCCAGTTGCTGGGATGAGGCAAATTAATGTGTGATAATATGATCATATTAAAACAAGCAGAATCAAAGTGAAAGAACGTAAAGGTGGTAGTAAAATTTAGTATGTAATTTGATTGCATTTAACGGCAATTTACATTTTAAAAGGTACAGAAATCGCTTTCTCGAGTTTCCGGAAAAACTGATTTATGCCACAATAGGTAATAATAAGAATGTGGCGTAACTCTGGGCTTTGCTCCATTATAATTGTAGTTATTTAATTTATTTACTGCGGAGTAAATTATTGTTCAACTCCTTTCACACAACTGAGACTAAGAAGAAAATCACTTCAAACTATGACAAAAGATGGTATTGTAACGTGAAGATGGTATGGCAGTTTAGTATGTAATTTGATTCCGTTTAATCGCAATTTAATTTCTGAAAACGTACAGCAATAGCTTCTTTTGTGTTTCCAGAAAAACTGATTTTTGACACGGCGGGCAACAATAAGAATGTGGCGTAACTCTAGGTTTTGCTCCGTTATGCTTGTGGTTATTTAATTTATTTACTGCGGAGTAAATTATTGTTCAACTCCTTTCACAACTGAGACTAAGAAGAAAATATCTTCATAGCATGACGAAAGATGGAATTGTAACTTTAAGATCGTGTTGCAATTTAGTACGTAATTTGACTGCGTTTAGCGGACATTTAAAGTCCGAAAGTGTACAGCAATTTCTTCTCGCGTTTCCACAAAAACTATGATTTTTGATGCGGCGGGTAATAATAAGAGTATGTGAACATGGTAGTATTTTATAGCTTTAGTTTTTGTTCCAATAGGAAAGTGGCTATTAAAGCTGTTAACTGGGGAGCAAACTAGTCAACTTTTATTTACCATTGAGATTAGAAAAAAATTAACTTCAAAATATGACGAAACATTTCGTCATATATGAAATACATTCGCCATACATGAAACATTTCGTCATGATTAGTTAACGGGTTAGCGGCTAGTATTCGCCATATAGAATTCAATGCAATGTTATATTAATCTATTTCGGGACTCATTTTTTTGTGCGTATACTTAACCGTTATGTTCTGGCCACCTTTTCGTAAGAACGGGATTTTGTGCATTTGTGCTTAGTAATCATTGAATTTTTTTTCTTTTCGTAGGTGTTAAGAACAATAAAATGTCAATAAAAATGTTGAAGATGCAACCTGTTACAAATGCCACTGAGCTTGTGTTATTAAAAGTGTGTATGAAAATGTACCAATTTAAAGGTGTTCGAATAATATCAAAAAATACCTCTGTTTAAAATTATCGCTTTTATAACAAACATGGTATGTTAATAACATCCCTCAATATTTCCCGATTGAAAATTGTAAGAATAATTGCACTGTATTTTTGTTTTTAAGTAATTTCCGATAAAATGCGGTCAACATAGAAAAAAAGCGCCCAAATCACCTAAATTTGTTTTTTCTAATTGTGAAAAAAAAAAAAAAAAAAAAAAAAACCTTTCATTTTAAGAAAAAATAAGTTCTTTAATTTTTTGTATTGGTTTATTACATTTCCTTATCAAGCAATAAAAACTAATTAAGAATAGATGCTTAACATTTAGTGAAGATGAAAATTAAGTCAAAGAAGAGTAAGGGGCTACATAGAAACATTCTTCAACATCATAGAAACATACAGGTATAGAAGTTCTTAGAAACATTTAAACCCTTTAATCCTTCCATAAATTAATGCTACTCTTTTAAATTTTAAAGTTCGGTAAAATGTTGTTAAAAACTAAAACCAAAAGCTTATATATCGAGAGATGCAAGAAAAAATTGTTTATCTTTAGCTCATTGACCAATACTAATGCAAGAAAAGTTTTAAAGTTTATTTGTTCTTCACCTCTGCGGCATTTTCTTTTCTTTTTGTGAAGTTTGAAATGCCAGTTTGGTTTGTTTATTTCTGCAATTATCCTTTTAAAAGAAATATAAACGAAGGCAAGTATAAAGTGTTAAATCTTACTTATTATCGAATCACCCAATAAGTTATTATAAACATTGTAAGCTATCATACGGAACGTATAATTACGTTTCGATCTATTTTTTCTCTTATTTATGTAATATTTATAATGTTCCCAATCTTAAATCACGCCGTGAACTTTTGCGTCTTTTTTCTATAAGGTACTAGCTAATTTAATTGACTGCTCTGATATTGTTAATTTGATCTAAGTTATTGTCCCCAATAGGACTTTTAGGTATCGTTCATGTTTTGAAAATATTTTTACCAGATTTAACTATGTTGATAATTTTTGTCTTTTTAAATGTTACAATCTTTTTAACATTCATTGTCGTGATTTAGATATTTTTAACATGTCGTTTTACAATTTTAAATCCAGATGTTTTAATATTTTTAATGTATAACTGTTTAATTTGCTATTTTTATATTATTTTTGAAACTGTAATTGAATTTTCTCTGTAGTGTGAAATACTTTTAATGAATCATAACTAAACAAATAAATGAATTGTCGTATGAAATAAGTTCCTCTTATCTACTTGTGGTTACAAAGTTATGGGTTTTTGATTACTGAAGGTAATATATTAGCTTGTAGAAACTTTAGAATGATTTAAGTGTAGGGTGAAAATTGTATGAAACGTGGATAATTTTCAAATGGGAAGATAAGTTTAAAACGGCCGGATAATTCAGTGTCTAAACCTTTTTGGTCGCCTTATTGACCTTTCAACGTCCTGAATTCAAATCCTAACTGTTGATATTATTCATGCAGAACACCGGGTAACAGTGGAAACAATGGCAGAAAATGTTCAAGTTAGTGTTGGTATAGTTCATACTCAGAGGAAAGGTGCAGTTCTCCAGCAAGACTATGCACATCCTTCTGCTGCTAAATTTACCCTCAAAACCATTGACAAAATTGTCTGGAAGGTACTGTCTCAACCCCCTTATAGCCCCGATTTAGCATCCTCTGATTTCTATTTGTTTGGTTCACGGACAGGCGTTACGGAAAATAAGTTCCAGAATAAAGATAATATCAAAAAGTTTGTGGGAAACTGGCCCCGACAGCCAGTACAAAAAAAAGCTAAAAGTCTGTTGGAGCAAGATCATAATTGTGGATGGGGATTGTATTAAAAAGTAGGAAAAGTGTTATTTTGTAGAAATAAACGTTTTTTTTTCGCCAGGATTGTCTGTATTCACCAATATATATGCATAAAAAGTTTAAATGAGGCAGTGAGAAGGAAATAGATGTAAATAACAAAATAAACAATTTGAAGATAATCAGTACAAATGGTAGGCAAATTTCTCTTCTGTTTTAGGGCAAGATATGAAACTATTAGCTCTTGTAAGTGCTGCTATGCAGCATGATTTATAAAATAAAATTAATGAAAGCCTACCTAGAACTACTTAGGCATTTCACTCGAAATATTAAAAAGTACACTCAAGTCTATTTGCTTCTCGCTGTCTCAAATGCTATTTTTTTTTCTTTAAGGCCGGCGGAGAGTCATACTTAAAATTCCATTCAACCTCTTTTGCCTTAGTAGCTTTAAAAGCAAATACGAAATAAGCAAATTCGAAACAGTACATACAAAGTATTAAATCTTCCTTACCATCCTATGAGTTAACATAAATAGTCCCACAAAATAAATTCTCCTTATCGATATGTGGTTACAAGGTTTACGGAAGCGAAAAAGCATTTTTCCCAGCAACAATCCGATTAGCAGAACAGGCATTTTAACGCAGCATTCCCATAAAACCCATACATCACCCGAGACATTTAAGGTGCCAAAAGAAAAGACCGATAAAATAAAGGGAAAAAAAATCTGAAACCTTTGCGGAACTTTATCGGTGTCTGTTGCTGATCTGGGAACAAAGGTGAGGTTGCGGATTATCCATCACCCGTCCAGTAACAGTCACTATCGCATGAAAGTATTGATTTTAGTGAAATCTTAATTGTGTGCTAAGGTTTCCTGTGGTGTGAGACGAATTTGGAAGTATAATAGAGTTTAGGTAATTCTGAGTGACGTATAATTACGGTTTCGAGCTCAAATGATATTTTGATTTTGTACTTAGTATGTAAAAGTTCTGATTTGCAATTCTTTACCTGTACAAAATAAAATTAAAGTTTTAAACTTAACTCTTGTTTGTTTATTTTTATGTTTTAAATCATATTCTTACATCCTATTTCTTTCTCGGTTTTTATCAACGCTGCTTAAGAAAAGTAAGCGTGTAATTTTTAGGGTAAATATTTTTGGGAAATGTGTAAATTTGATGCCCGGTTATAGCAGTTAACGTTTTAAAATGAACTCGGGTAAAAATTCAAAAAAATGTTATTAAGAAACAAAATAAAAAAGAGATTGCGGATTATCCATCACTCGTGCAGTAAACAGCCACTATCGCATGAAAGTATTGATTTTAGTGAAATCTTAGTTGTGTGCTAAGGTTTCCTGTGGTGTGAGACAAATTTGGGAGTATAATAAAAGTTTAGATAATTCTGAGTGACATATAATTACGGTTTCGAGCTCAAATGATATTTTAATTTTGATTTTGTATTTAGTTATGTAAAAGTTTTGATTTGTAATTATCTACCTGTGCAAAATAATATTAATATTTTTCTATTTATTCTTGTGTATGTTTCTGTTCTACTTCTTACTCAGTTTGTATCGACGCAGCAAAAGAAAGGCTTGTGTGTTATTTTTAGGTATATATTTCAGCAAAAGTGGAAAACTTGATCCACCTATGTAGAAATTAACTTTTAAACTGTAGTTAGGAAAAACTTTAAGAATGTAAAAAATATAATAATAATCATAGATGAGGTAGTGCATTATCCATCACTCGTCCTGGAACTGGTATTATTCTGATGAAAGTATTGATTTTAGTGAAATCCTAATTGTGTGCTAAAGGTTTCTCCTGTGGTGCGAGACGAATTTGGAAGTATAATAGAGTTAAGACAATTCTGAATGACGTATAATTACGTTTTCGAGCTTAAATGATATTTTAATTTTGATTTTGTATTTGTTATGCAAAAATATTGATTTGTAATTAATTTTTTACTCTTACAAAATAAAATTAAAGTTATAAACTTAACTCTTGTTTTTATTTTTATGTTTTAAATTATATTCTTACATTCTATTTCTTTCTCGGTTTTTATCAACGCAGCTAAGGAAAAGTAAGCGTGTAATTTTCAGTCTAAATTATTTTTGGAAGTGTGGAAATTTGATGCCAGGTTACAGCAGTTAACTTTTAAAATGAACTTGGGTAAAAGTTTAAAAAAAAAAAAAATATATTAAGAAAAAAAAACAAGGAACAGATTTCGGATTAGTCATCGCATGTCCAGTAGCAGCCACTATCGCATGAAAGTTTTTTTAGTGAAACCATAATTGTGTGCTAAGGTTATGGTGTGGTGTGAGACGAGTTTGAAAGTATAATAGAGTTTAGATAATTCTGGGTGACGTTTAATTACGGTTTCGAGCTCAAATGATCTTTTAATTTTTGATTTTGTATTTAGTTAAAAATTAAGATTTGTAATTAATTCTGTACCTATACAAAATAAAGTTAATATTTTTAAATTGATTCTTGTTTATGTTTCTGTTCTACTTCTTACTCAGTTTTTAACGACGCAGCAAAAGAAAAGCTTGTGTGTTATCTTTAGGTATATATTTCAGGAAAAAATGAAAAATCTGATCAACGTATGTAGAAGTTAACTTTTAAAATGTAGTTAGGAAAAACTTGAAGAATGTTAAAAAAAAAAGCATAGATGAGGTGGCGCATTATCCATCACTCGTCCTGGAACTGGTGTTATCTAATAAAAGTATTGATTATAGTGAAATCTTAATTGTGTGCTTAAAGTTTCCGCTGTGGTGTGAGACAAATTTCGAAGTATAATAGAGTTTAGATAATTCTGAGTGACATATAATTACGGTTTCGAGTTCAATTGATATTTTAGTTTTGATTTTGTATTTAGTTATGTAAAAGTTCTGATTTGTAATTAATTCTCTACATGTACAAACTAAAATTAATATTTTTAAATTTGTTCTTGTTTAAATTTTCTCTTCTACTTCTTGCTCAGTTTTTATCGACGCAGCGAAAGAAAGGCTAATGTGTTATTTTTGGGTATATATATCAGGAAAAAGTGGAAAATTTGACCCACGTATGTAGCAGTTAACTTTTAAAATGTAGTGAGAAACTGTTGAAATGTTTAAAAAAAAGCATATATGAGGTGGCGCATTATACATCACATGTCCAACAGCAGCAAACGAAATTATTGATTTTAGTGAAACTTTTGTTTTTTACTATGGTTTCCAGTGATGTAAGACGAATTTGCGAGTATAATAGAATTTAGATAACTTGAGTGTCGTATAGTTAGGGCTTCGAACTCAAATGATACTAGAATTTTTATTTTACATTTTGTTTTCAAAAATTTTTGATTTTTAATTAATTCTAAGCTTGTGTACAAAATAAAGATAAACTTTTTAAATTAATTCATGTTTACATTTTTGTTTCAAAATCTTTCGATTTTTTCATGCTACTTCTTGCTCACTTTTATCGGCGCGGCTTAAGAAAGACTAGTGTGATATTTTTAGGCATACATTTTAGTACATACAGGCATACGTTCAGTCAGATAAAGAAAAGCAAGAAGTTCTGTCCAAGCCTACATTCCTGTAAACCAATATCGACTTTCTAGTATCTGATAAATATTCTCAAAAATAACTAAAATTGTAATTTATTTCAAAAGCAACTTTTTAACATTTTAACCTGATTTCTAGAAATAAAATATGCCTTTCTATCATCTGAAGAAATAAATGCGCAAAAAATTGATAAACGTACAAATAAAGTAGTAGCATGTTTTAAACAAAGCAGTTAATATTGTTTTTTTGCATTAAAAAAAATCTTAAATCGCTTTCAAAAAGAAAAAAAAATGAAAAACAATTAGGTCAATAACATAAATTTTTTCAAAAAAAAATCGTTTGTTTTTACCCTGTAGCCAAAAATAATTCAAAAGATGAATAAATGTACTTTAAAAATAAATATAAAATGACAAAATGTCAACTTAAAGAAATAATTTTCATTCTCAAAAAAAAAAAAAAAAGTCTGCGTTTATGTGGAAATTTAAAGGACTCTCCGCCAAACACTGAATACATAAATTAAAACTTTAGCAAGAAATTAAAAAATCATATGAATAATAATTATTTCAAAGTAATAACCCTAGCTGTGGAGTTAGAGAAATCTTATTTTGGAGTAAAAGAGTCGGATTCGGAAGTCGAAGGTTTTTAATTTGATGACTCGAGTGTCGGTATCGGTTATTTTCGCTTAAAATCCTTAACTCAGAGTCAATATTTGCAGAGTTGGACTTATTTTGAGATAAAGGAGTCGGAGTCGAAGACTTGAAATTTCCAAGAGTCGGAGTCAGTCATTCGGAATTGGAGATGGTCATTTTCCCTTGAAGTCCGTAACTATGCCAGTATTTGAGGAGTTCAGAGAGCCATGGCACACCGAAGAGGTACGGGGAGATATCCCGTATCTCATGGCGAGCAAGGTTCACACATTAAGGGGTAAACTTCCAGCTGGGCTGACGCCCAGCACGGGGACCTTCCCCGGCGCAATAAGCACCAAGACCGTCCATGACCCAGATGACTATCGACCGTTGCACCCAGGCGTGCGGGGGGCCCGCTACGCGGACCCCCCGAAAGGTGGAACCTAAGACATACAGCTAAGTAATGGGGTGTGTGCGGAGAAAAGTATTTGCGGAGTCGGATTTCTTTTCAGATGAAAAAGTCAGAGTCGGAGACAAATGCTTTAAAATCCCAAGAGTCTGAATCAGTAACTTTCCCTCCGTGTCTAAATGTTTGCCAAAGCTAAGAAGCCGGCGTCGGAGTCTGACTAATTTTGAGAGTCGGAGTTGGAGTCGACGGTCCTTAAATTCTAGGAGTCGGGGTCGGTCATCAAGAGCTATTTCCAACAACTATAGTTTGATGCAAATCTACCTTTAAATATGTATCTACATGTTTATTGACTTTTAATTGTCTCGTAAGAGCAAATGGTAAATGGTTCAAAATGCAGCGGAAAGTTGTTCAAATGAAAATGATAATGTCTATGCGTGTTCTTTCTTCATCAAGAGCTTTTTATAACAAAGTTTGTTGTAAGCAAATTTGCCTCCAAGTGATGGATTATTATATTTGCCTTAAATTTCTCCTCCAGGAAAATAAGCTTGTTTAGTTCTGGACAGAACTTCTTGCTTTTCTTTATCTGACTGAACGTATGCCTGTATGTACTAAAATGTATGCCTAAAAATAGCACACTAGTCTTTCTTAAGCCGCGTCGATAAAAAGTGAGCAAGAAATAGCATGAAAAAATCGAAAGATTTTGAAACAAAAATGTAAACATGAATTAAATTAAAAACGTTTATTTTTATTTTGAACTGTTCAGAATTAAACGAACAATCAAAAAGTGAAAGACGGGAATGAGGTGTTGTCTACGTCAAAATCTTTAATCTTTCTGGAAAAAAAAAAAAAAAAAAAAAAAAAAACTGTTGTTGCCATCGGACTACTCACGCAAAAGTTATTGGGAGGGGGGAGGGGGGCAGACCAACAGACACATTTTCACCATCTCAATACCCAACTTTACAATTTTAAACTTTTCATATTTATTTAATTTGATTTAATTTTGACCTTTTCTTGTTTTTTCGCGATATTTTTAAGATGCGTGAAGTCTTATTTCATGCTTTTTTCTTCTTTGACTTTCGCTGGGAAAGTAGTCTAAAAAGGAAACACAGACGAGGTTGCAGATTACCCATCAGGCGTATACAGCCACTGTCGCATGAAATGATTTATTTTAGTCAAATCTTAATCGAATTCCAAGGTTTGCCGTCGTGGTATGAAATGAATTTAGGAATATAATACTCGCAAAGTTTAAATAGTTTTGAGTAGCGTATAATAACGGTTTAAAATTCAAATGATATTTTAATATTACGTTCAATTATGTACAAATTTTGATTCGTAATTAGTTATATACTCGTGAAAAATAATCTTAATACTATATAATGCTTTAATTGTTTATTGTTTCTCATAACACGAAATATTTCCCATGTCTAGTTCAAATAGTCCCAACAAAACGTAATGTTTTCTCTGCCACGCTTTTAATAGCACCTAGGAAAATTTTGATTTATTCTTACCTAATGGCTACCTGAAATGTATTTAAAGTGTTGATTTTCATAAAAAAATATTTAAACAGTTAGTTATCAGCCTGACGAACGTAAGAAATTGTTTTTGACGATTGTAACGCTGAAACAAAATTTGCATCTTTCGAATGTTTAATTCAATAAGAAATGTGCAATTTGAAATAAGTTTTTTAAATGTCACCGCAATATATTTTGCACTCTTTTAAAGAATTGATTCGATTTTTTTTTACAATAACTTGCGGAATGTTCTTGAAATTGGATTAGAAAAAACCCCAGCTCAAATTATAAGCTAAAGCAGAGTAACAACGGAAGGTAAGCAAAAAGAAAGGGACTGGAGCAAATTATCAGAAAATATACAAATACTACGAACAATTTAAAATAATAATAAGAAAATAAAAAAGAAAGATACAAAATGAGGAATAAAAAATGGATAAGATGAGAATCAATCACAGGAAAGCTAGTAAGTTAACTAGAAAATAGTTTAAAACCCACCCATGTAACTTAATCTTTCTCAAAATACCAAATTTTCGGAAAGACTCAAGTAGTCCCAGAAAAAAATTGGCTAAGTATTTATTTTTTTATGTTACCTTCCTAAAAAATATAATTACTTTGGCAGATATGAAAGTCAAAAAATTCAGGCAAATGGGTTCCTTGTTAAAACAATTCTTACAATTTTTTTTTTTTTTTTTTTTGCAAAGATGATTATATTTTTTGGTAGTTTTCTGGAAAAAGACGTTCCGCTTGTGCGTAGTCAAGAAACAGGAAAAAAGCAAATTTTGCATGAAGGATGAAAAAAGCATGTTTTTACTCACTGTTGCAAATTTGTTACCAAAATTTAACTTTAAGACAAAGAATCATTGATACCTTAATAATTAACATATATACCAGTACCTGTCCAAGAAACAAGTTATTTTCAAAAGTCTAAAACCTTCTATCTTTAGAGTTGCGTTCGTCTTGTTAAGTTCGTCCCACGTCTTATTTCTAATTAAAATTTGTTTCTGTGACATTAAAAGCCAAAATACGTATTATTCTGCATGAGAAATAAATTATAGGAAGAAAATAACGAAATATGTTGGTTTTGCGTTAATATCTACCAAAACGTTAGATGAATTGAGAGCTAAGTTTCATGTAAATACTCAAGGTAACAAAAATGTTACGTTCACCGCAATGGAGTAATTTCGTCCCAAAAACCAATTTATTCTGTGTTTTCTAGAATGAAGTATTACACAGAAGTATTATTATTTTACAAAATTCAGTAAAGTACTAGTAAATGATTATTAAATCTACATTTGCCACTACGGAATGACCCAGTCATAAAACGAAGACAAAGAAAATGAAAAACAGTTTTGAATAAATCAAAATAGCAATAATCTCGTAAATACTAAGTTGTCTGAAAGTGGGCGTGCCCTCCCATTTATTTTCGAGATTTTTTTAGGTATGATTGAACTTTTATACTCAATTACCTTGAAGCCTTATGGGTCATAAGCATTGGTCAAAAATTATCCGTGACGTAATGCACATCAATACTGATCCATGCTCTCGCACATTTTTTGCAGAAAAATATTCTCTTAATTCTCAACGCTCAGCAAAACATGCTCGAGAACATCGCGCAATATTGATCTGCATTACGACATAGATAATATTTGACCGACATTTATGAAATATAAGAAATAAGGTAGGGGAGGATGACCCAAAGCTGGTTGGTTTTCGAACACTACATTTTACAGCGCATGAAACCACGCACAAGTTGCTTTTACATAACGCCGTTTAAAGGAGTAGTACACAAAGAGGGTAAATGTACTCCTCCGTGCCAAATTAGAAATTACGTCGAATCCACTCACCTAGAAATACATAAATTTTCTCTTAAATTATTTGGTACATTTGAATATTACTGTTCCAAATATTTAAACTGGTGATTTTATTTTTTTATTTAAACAAATTTCCTAAGTTTTTTGCAGTAAGTTACCGCCCTAAACCAGGTTTAAGGCAAAAATACAGAAAATACACCGCCAGCTCAGTAATTCCATCCGAGGACAGCAGCTTCGTGCTTTTTAGCACTCATCAGCCCGTAATAAGAAGCAAATTTTCTCCGCACACACCCCACCACTTAGCTGTAAGCCTTAGGTTCCACCGTCCGGGGGGTCCGCATAGCGGGCCCCCCCCCCACACGACTGGGTGGGACGGTCGATAGTCGTCTGGGCTACGGACAGTCTTGGTGCTTATTGCGCCGGGGAAGGTCCCCGTGCTGGGCGTCAGCCCAGCTTGGAGTTTACCCCTTAATGTGTGAAACTTACTCGCCATGAGATACGGGATATCTCCCCGTACTAATAATAAGAAGCAACTGAGCTGGAGGCGGAAATTCCGGAAATTTAAGAAGCCAAGAAAGCCAAACAAACTGGTGGCTCATGTAGAATTAGCACATCAGACGAGTCACCGCAGCGTAGCTTTAAAAATACAGTGAAACCCCTCCTAACGGACACCCCTCAAAGGCGGACACCCCTCTTATGCGGACAATTTTTAATTAACCAGTTCCAATGCAAATAACATTATTAAACCCCTGTTCTGCGGACACCTCTCTACTGCGGACAAAAAAAGGTGTCCCGATAGTGTCCGTATTAGAGGGATTTTACTGTATAGTGTTCGTGCAGTCGTAAGGTATGACACCTTTTTTTTCAGGACTTTGGCACAAATAATCGCATAAGGTTTCCTTCTAATCAATTGTAGATTCGTAAGAAAAGAGGCTAATGCTTCTGGTATACAGGTGGTAGAGTCCTTTCAAAATAGGACGTGCCTTAAAAGTGTGCGAACACTGTTGTTTTGAAACTAATTTGGTACTGATTTTAGTAGGGAAGAAAAAATGCTTGGTAGTCAGATGTTGTTAATTGATACAATACCATTTCTAAATCTGTAAAAATTTTGAACCAAAATGCATAATATCAACAGTATCAGTACGGAAGCATTCAAATGTGGCTACTAATTTGGAATGAAGTGAGTATCAGTTAGGTGAAAGGTAGAATTTTTTTTACTGGAATAGTAAAATGAACTAAAATGCTATTATCATTACTAGAAAATCGCCCATCCAGGCATGACGGGTGAAAATTGCTTCTATATTTGAACGAAGTATTAATTGCTTGTTAAGTGATATTTTTTAATCGTTGAAATTCTAAACCTAACTCCAGGGGATTAACCCTAAGCTCCAGTACATAGCGTTCATCGTTGACCACTTTTTCGTTTCTTCATTCTCCTAAAATTAATCTTACCAGTAAAACAGTTAAGTTACAGGATACAGTTTAACTTTGTCAAAGCAAAGCATTTCCCTGCATGTCAAACATGGCCAAAAAATATAATAAAATGTAAATAACTGACTGAGTTTTTGGCGCTTCAGCAATGAAATAATGCGCATGCTATGGCGTAAGTTTCGTTGCTGGTGATGTCAGGAGCATTACTCGATCAGTGAATGGGCTCTTATATATATATTAGGACTATACAAAGACCCCATAAAGTCCTGGACACATTTTAAAAGAAAATCAGCAAATTGTCGTATGAATATGTTGTCGGCACTTTAGACTTTCAAGATTTTTTTTGTTTTCTTGTGTCATATTGTGTAACGTTTCTAGGATTGAAGATCTGAAAATGCGAATTACTCAAGTAGGCTTAACTGTGTTAGTAATTTATGCTGGTTAGAACATGGCACGAGCTTGAGTACCCTTTAGATGTTGTTCGAGCAACAGACGATGTACACATTCCACTCTAGCCTTTGCGGCGATTAGGAGGGTGGGGGGGGGGGGGGCGAGAGAGGCAACCACCTCCTTGCTCTTTTTGTGGTTCATTTATTAATTTTTTTTCCAATTTAGGAACCAACACTGGAATTTATGAAAAAAAGCAGAAGTGTCAAAAATTTCAGAACATACCTAATCAATTGTTTTAGTTTATATATCTGCTTATAAAACATTATTTAGCACAAGCAGTAACTTTTTGTTTGTGTATTCATTGTTTAGTTAGTAAAACAATTACTTAAAAACAATTCATACTTGTGCATTGAAATAATTTCGAAGTGTTTGTGAGATCTCATAATACTTTGGGGCTAAATAATGTAAGTCTAATTCATGCATAATCATTAAAATCTTTATAAAATCGTGAGTTAAATTGCTAGATTTACATCAATTATCACTCATCTGCTCTCAAAATCAGCCCTACCATTTTTGTATTTTTCTCTCAATCTTTTTGTATTCTCCCACCCCCCGCCTTATCAGTCCCAATCGCCGCTTCTGCACCCTAGAAATGAAAGGTATTGCTTTTTGTATATTAAAAACGCGAATTTTCTTACTGTGACAGTACAGTGCCACCTTTTAACAACATTTTCAAGTTTTTTTCTTTTTTTTTCTTCTGTGACTTAATAAAAAATTTGTGAACATGTGACGTAATCTTGTGCAAACTGCATATTCAAACTGTGGATTTTTTTGTGTTAAAAACTTTTTGGAAACCATGTATATTTTCTATTTGCTACAGATTCATCAAAAGCAATAAGCTACTGTCTTGCACTTATATACCAAAAAAGTAGTCTGAAAATTGCATTATCAAAGTCACAGAACAAAATTTTCGAAACAATTGAAACACTTTCGTCTAAATTTGCATGATGAAAATTTCATTTATGCTAATTTTTCCTAAGTAACTTCAACTGTAGAGGGTGCCCAGTTCATGTATAAAATAATGCAATTAAAAGTTTCAACTATTGTAAAATCAAAGATGTATGTTGGTAACTTGATTAACTCTTAAAATAGTAGTTACGTTTTATTCTTTTGTGTTCTCAGAAATAGTTTCTTCGGACTTATTGCGGAAAACATAAGCTTAAATGAAACTCAGCGTACACAAAACAAAATTATTTGCTACTTTACTTAATTAAAAAAAAAATGTCGGTATTTTATAGAAATGCTCTCTTCTTGTAAAATAGCATCTAATAAATAAAAGTAAACGAGCTGATGAGTGCATTACATGACTTCCTGTTACACCAATTCAATGTTATTTCCCCATCATTGCAATTTTAATGTGATTCAGTAGTGAACCTTCTAAATATCACCAACAGTGGCCAAATTGAAACCAGCTTTAAAAAAAATCGCCAAATTTGTCGCCAAGTTGGCGATTTAACTTCACGACCAAAAGCCTGACGATATATTGCCAAGTGTCCGACAAATTATGACATAACTTGAGTTTGCATCGAAATTAGCAATGATTTCCTCTCAAAAAGGTGCAAAAGACCGCTTTACAAACACCCGAATGCAACCAAAAGAAAAGGTGCACAACTAGACCCCATTAGGAGTCTACGTTCCAAATTTCATTTTTCCTGGACATACCGTTCTTGAGTTATGCGACATACATACGCAAATACATACATACAGACGTCACGAGAAAACTCGTTGTAATTAACTCGAGAATCGTCATTGTGGATATTTCGCTATACGTTCTTAGGCACTTTTCCACGTGTGGTCGAGTCGAAAAAAAAACCTCACCCTTCATTCGGGGGTAAGCAAAATGGAAATTAATGTCGATTTTTGAGTGAAATTTTTTTCGCGAATACAATACTTCCTTTTTCTTTAAAAAAAAGGAAGTAAAAATCTAGCTTTCATAACTAACCAGTCAAAAAAAAAAAAAAAAAAATACTCCTTTTTCTTTCCAATTTTTAACCCTGAAACTTTTCAGAACAATTTAAAGTGTAATTATAATCCAAAAACCATGGACTGTTGTTTTGGAAAAGTAATATGACAATAAATTTTCCCATTGTCCAACAATATTTCTATTAATTAAAAGACAGAGTGAGAAAGAGAAACGGACATTCAATTCGGCATCAGAAAATCGACGTACTTAGCTTTGTATTATCTAACTAATATCATTGCTCGCTGCCACGATTAATTATTCTAATTAGAGATTTAATTAAAAGACAGTTACATCGATAATACTCGAATAGTTAATCTTCTGAATGTTTTGTTGTGAGGATGAAACGGATATGATTCAAGAAAAATTGAAAAAATTTCTCATTAAACTGAAACATATATAAATGACATTGTTTCATGTCGGAGATCATTTAAAATTAATTAAAATTCCTTTTCTGTTAAACTAATGATGCTATTATTATAAATTATGCAATATTTATTTTAAAGTTTACGTTAATTAGATTTTACTTTTACATGCGGTGAAGGCAAATAATTTCATTTAAAGCATTTGTTTGCATGACATATTAAAAGTTTTTTTTTACTCCCGATTCGTTATTTTTGCTTTAATACGCTGTATAGACTGATTTTTAATTCGTTAAAGGTTTTTGTTCACCGAAACAATTGTTTGTGATGGAATATCATCGATGTGTTTTGTTTGGTCAATTTATAACTTTAGACTCAAAGTAAATTCAATTTAGTATTTGGTTGTTGATTCTAAAATAATGAACTTTGCGTAGATAAATTTTTATTGTTAGAATTGCCGCACCATGCATTTTAAATGTTAGAGACAATAACGTTTATTCGGCAGTGAGCACAAAGGTAGTGTAACCATTAATGTCTACTAGATTTGGTAATTAGCGTTTAAGAAATACTCGTCCGTAACTGATATGTAAGAAAAAAAAATGTATTTCAGTCAAAACAGTAAAGGCCACGAGTGACCAAGGTGGGTGCCGCTAGAAGAGGCTAGGCGACGGTATATATATATATATATATATATATATATATATATATATATATATTATATATATATATATATATATATATATATATATATAGAGAGAGAGAGAGAGAGAGAGAGAGAGAGAGAGAGATAGATAGATAGATAGATAGATAGATATACGTACGTATACATAATACATAATTGAGATAGACTGGTACCGGGAAAAATTCAAATTATTCAAAGCGTGCCGTGAGTCAAAAGCATTTGGGAACCCCTGACATGGACTGTAACTTGTTTTAAAAATTAGGAAACAAGCATTTCACCAAGTGTAATAGATGGATGTTAGAACATGAACTTTTCTTAATAGATTAAAATTCGAATAATAAAATAGAAACTTAGCTTACAATTTTAGAAAAAAAAAAAAAAAAAAACTGCAATACGAGGGGGGACCCAAAAATAACCGGATTTTTGTTCTAAAATATTTATATATTAGTTTATTCACAAAATTTCTTTTGTCTCCTTTAAAGTGTTCACCCTTAGATTCAATACACTTGTTCATTCTTTTTTTCCACTGTTAGAAGCTCCCCTGGAACTCTCGAACTTTGACCATGTCCAATGCCCGTTGCGAAGTAGTTCTTACAGCCTCTACATTATCAAAACGCTTCATTTTCAGATTTTCTTTCATCCTTGGAAACAGAAAAAGATCACAGGGGGCTAAGTCTGGCGAATACGGGGGGTCGAAGAACGACTGGCCACCCCTGAGAGGCCAATTAGCGGTTAATAGTAAAGGTTGTGTGTACGGGTGCGTTATCATTGTGAAGGAACCATCCTTCCAATCGCCCTAGCGAGCTCCAACTCACTCTTGTTTTTTCTAAATTTTAGTCAGTCGTAAAACGACCACTCTCATTGATTTTTTGGCAGATTTTTTCAACGTTTTCATCATTTCGAGACATTGAAGGGCGCTCAGAGCGATCATGGTCTTCAACAATCATGCTACCGCGTTTAAAGCGCCCAAACCACTCGAAAACTTATGTACGGCTCATAGCATCGGTCTTGAAAGCTTGTTGAAACATTTGGTAAGCCAATCCGTTGCCGACTTTTCAAGCAGGAGAAGCAAAATTTCAAGTTTAGTTTGTTCTTTTAAATCTGCCATGTAATGAGTTCGCAGGCGGAAAGAAACAGCACCTGAGAAAACCAACCCTACGATTAGACGGTATCAATTAAACTGACGCCACTTGCACAGCTTGTTTGTGAAGGTCTCTACTTGAGCCAGCTAGCTGGAGAACACTTTTAGGTACCCTCTCGTAGTTATAGATTTATCAAATGACGAAGCAGTTAAGATACGGAGATAAGTAAAACTGCTTTTTATTTAGCGTCGATGAATGTTTACAATTATTTTTCTTAAATGTATTTTTACAGAAAATAAAAGCCAAGCATAGGAATAAGAGCAGTCAGTTTCAAGAATGTAAGTCTCTAGATAAATAAATAAAATTGACTTCATGGCAGACATCAGGGAGAAAATAAAACTGCTATTCGTAAAACTGTCAACTGGTTAAAAAGGTGGGAATAAAATTACTCCTCTGAAGAGCACGAATGCTACTTTTTAGAATAATATTTGACTGGAGTTGGTACACTAATCAAAGAACAAAATTTATCTGGCAATATTGTATTATAAATCTTTGATAAAGTTTTGTCATTATCGGTAAATTAAAGTAGCGAAAAGCTATTAAATACATGAAAAGCTATAGTAGCACTGTGACATTTTCAGCGTCTACACTGTAGTATGGGAAAATGATAAATTGTTTGCAGATAATTTTCTCATGCCTGCAATTGTCATACCATAAGTATTAAATGCTCTTCGTGAAACAAATGTTTTTCTAAATTGACGTTTAATGGATTAAGGTACGTATACAACAAATATATAATCATACACAATATTTTTTTTTTGCAAAACCTTCATTCAAGCAAAGGAACAGCAAATTGCAATCAACCTCAAACATATACATATTAAATGTTCAAATTCATTAAAAAAAAGAAAACAAAAGATTAAAAACATTGCATATTTGAAAATGTGCAATAATCATAGAACTGTAATCATTTCATCCGTTAAGCTCTATGCATTAAAAATGGCTTCTGCAATCCCAAAACGCGTGTCACGTGTTCATTACAGACGGAAACTGCTTAATGCATATGTATTTGCCCGGACCTTCGAAAGGTGTTCAGAATATCGTGGTTTTCTAATTAGAGAATGCTCAGATAGAGAGAGTTAATTGCATACTTAACTGTTATCTTTATAGTGTAACAACTAACTTTCGAGTAATAAACATTTTAACAGCTGTTTTTTTTTCTTTTTAATTAGTAGAACTTGTCACTATTCAACAAATCCCAGAGCGTAAGATTTTTTTCTCATTGTATGGGTACAAAAACATCTTAATACATTCTTTAAATATAGGAAAAAAAGTCCCAAAATAATTCCTTGCCATTCAAAATACTCATTAATTGTACTTAGGAGACTAAATGTTTGACTTGCACAATTATGTTTTTCTTGATTATAATGAGGTTTTTTTTTTTCGAAAACGAATGTAAGCAATCGTGAGGTAGACTATATAAAAACGTTTTTTTTTTCTGTACGACTCTCTATTTATTGAAGCCATTTATTCCATCTCCTGAAATCTTTTGACTTGTTACATCAATATACTTTTGTTAACAAAAAATTGTCTCAATCCTTGATTATAACATATCATAATGATTATAACATCCAAATCTGTTTCAAAATAGCTTGGAATATGCATCACAGTTGTATCTCATATGCATTTCTTTTGTATCTAACAGAACATATATTTTTTTTTCTGTTTCTTGCTTTTAAACGTTTCGTAATAATATGTTAAAAATGAATGAGAATTCTTTTTATCTGATTAAACTTACCGGATGTAAGGGAAATACGATGATGCAAAAGATGAAAGGATAAACAATTATAAGTAAATGCTAAAAGTCGTCACCTATTGTCAATCTACAGGAAACATACAGGTTTTAGAGGAGTAAAAAATGTTGGATGCGTCTCTAAGTGAAAACCAGATAAAAATAAAGAGAACTGGATATTAGTAGTAAACAAATAAACCTTTAAAAGACGAGGGAAAAAAAAGTTTCTTTTCTGAATCCAGGTTCTTTTTGTTTAATGTCTCGCACGTAAATTAAGGCCTTTGAACTTGTTTTAAAACAGTTTCACTATTTTATGCAACAGAAAATTGAATAAGGCATTGTTCGTAAAATACTTTGAAATACTGCATACAAAGCAGTTCCGTGCAACATCAAAGCCAATTAAATGTCTCTTGTTATGCTTTAAAGAAAGCATTGTTTAACGAAAAGTCTTCAATTAAATGTTTAATAGTAGTTCATAAGCGAGTGTTTTTTTTTTAAAGTCTTTTTTTATAAATAGGTATCTTTTCAATTTCTTAAATGTTTGATTTTCAATTAACATGATTTAATTAGTTAAGGGTAGCGATGACTAAGTAAATTAATGTTGATGTTCTTATTTATAACGGAAAATAGAAGAAATTAGTTAAGGGTTTTTATTTTTAATCTGTATTTGTCTTTTGAATGCATTTGTGAAAGGAAACTAGGATTTAGAAAAAAATGAAATAGCTGATTGATAGACCGTAGCTGAAACATAACAATGAACTACTATGTATCGTTTCTTAATTCAGTCTCATTGTTTAATGTTGTTATAATTTTAACTGTCTTTAATGTCTTGTTTGAATATATGTTTTTGAAGCTATTGCAATCTTATCTCATTCAAAAAAATTTGAAAAAATCCAGAAATTGGCACTTTAAGAGTTTGTCTTTAAACTTACCTCTGGTTTCATTACTTAGAAAAAAATATTCACTTTCAAATATTTTTTTTTATTAAAGAATACACATCTGTGCGTCTTTTTAGTTACCTAAAATCAAAAATATTTGATTTGATATTTTTATATATATATATATATATATATATATATATATATATATATATATATATATATATATATATATATATATATATATATATATATATATATATATTTATATTTATATATATTTATATATATATATATATATATATATATATATATATATATATATATATATATATATATATATATGTGTGTGTGTGTTTCCAAAATCACCAGTAATTGGCACCTGATACCCCAGTGTATGACACCTTGTGTTCTAGTAATTGGCACGCGTTAGTAGAACTAGAAAATCACTTTGTTTTTCACTTTTAGATTACAAACAAATTTTTCATCATAAAAATGTAATATTAATTTAAAGTAGGTAATTTTACATAAATCGATGTTAAATCACACATCTTAACGTTGAAAAAGTATTTTAGAGAAATAAATTTGGAGTGTTGCACGAAAAAAAATCGAGAATATCGTTGTTTCATTAGTCGGTATGCAGTTTCGATTTTAAGAATATTAGTTCTTTTCACAGAAAAAGGAACATTGACTCGATCATTCTAAGGGACCATAAAAAATTAACCGATTCTCTACAGTCGCAATATCTGATTAATGGTCAAACATATTTATTTTTTATTGTTTCTCTTAAAAATTTAACAGTATATTCTGTAGGATTCAAATCAATAGTAGAACCTATGTAATACAACATTAGTGTTTATAGGAACATGTGCTAATTACTGGAGACTAGCAAAACTGAAGTACCACTTAATGACATCCATCATTATTTCAAAAATGCAAAAAGAGACAAAAATATATTTCTACTCACTCAACGTAACACCTTTCAACTAAACAAAACTTTTGACAACGAAAATATAAAATATATTTTAATTCAGATTTTAATGGATAGATGCGCATGCTTTCCCTTAAGCCAGAGAAGAAGCTTTTGCAACAGAAATGGCTAATTTGACGCAAGCCACAATTGTTTCAATTTCCTATGCACTGCTACCATTTAGTAACAAGAATAGAAGTTAAAATATTTAAAGTAAATGTACATTCAGTTGGTATACAGCCTTCTGCTTTTAAAAGAGTGGATACAAATCTTATTTTAGAACATTTTTATTGGAGATGCCAATAACTGGTGACCTGCCAATTACTGAGGGGTGTTACCCTAACAATTTTGGGAATTAAATTTTGTCTTCGGCACACTCCTTTCGTTTTTTTTCGTACGCATTGTTTGAATTGAAAAATTAGCTATTGGAAATTTATTTTTCTAATTAAATCTTTCTGAACATCCATGAAACCGAGCAAAAGTGTTCAGATTATGAGAGTGTTAATTGAGAAGATGACTGAATAACTTTAAACAGTATTTGGAAAACGTTTTACTCCATATTTTCACTACAGTTTAAAGAAAAATTATCTTGTAGGGAAAATAAATAAATACCTTTGCGCTAAAAAGTACAACAAGAAATAACAAGGTCAAAGAGCACAAATTGTAGATTACAGCAGACACTTGCTTCGGCGTTAGAAGGAACGCCTTTTTCAATGGAAAAGAAAGGGGCTTATGGACGAAAAGACATCCGACAACAGCCATTCGACGCACAATGGGGCGAAAATGCCAAAAGACGCTTAAAAATGTTTTTAAATCACTCTTGCTTGCTTATTTACACAGGCATGTTATTATGGAGTTTTTTCGATTTATTTGGGCTCAGGGCCCAAAGTTCGCAGGTTTACACAGCTATTTCCTTTTCAGGGTCTTTCTACAGATCATTTATGACAAATTAATATTAATTTCTAAGAGGACATAAGAGGACATTTTTTGTAGAGTGTTTTGAAAAAAGTAACCTTGAATTCCCAAGTTTTCGGTGCTGATCAAAACCGATTTTCTGTTTGAGAATTCGATTACTCATTTTTTTTTTGTCTATTACTATCGTTGGAGACGAGAGAAATTAAATATACCCGCCTTTAATAAGAAACAAAAATTATAGACTGCTTAAAAGCATTTTTTGTAAATTCCCGCACTCGTGGTTCTTTAACTTTCTAAAAGCTCCCTTCATCTCTGTAGTGGGCGAAGGGCTCTAAAATTCCAGTTCTTATTACCCAAGAGATAGGCCTGTGCAACTTTATTATTCCTCAATGGTTTAATATAGGAAAAAAAAACATTTATATAAGCTTTTTGGCGTTTTCGCCCCACTGTGCGACGTGTCGGAGTCTTTTCATAAATAATCTCTTTTTTTTGCATTGAAAAAAAAGTTCCTTGTAACGCCGAGACACGTATCTTCAGTAATCTACAATTTGCGCTCTTTGACGTCGTTATTACTTATTTTATCTTGCTGTGGTTTACTTGATATAGAAGACGTTAAAGCAGAAGTATCTATTCAACTCCGATTTGTATCCGATTCACTTCTTTGACCGCTCGAAGTCGGAAGGAAGTGTCAGTGAGTTCTTCATCACTCTCCCCCCCCCCAAGATGACAGGACTCTGTTTAAAGCTGTAAATATATCCCACCTGATTTCCTTTTTATCAAGCGTGTGTAGTGTTGAACAAATTGTCTGATATACCTTGTCGGCATCACGTGAATGTGCCTTGTAATGATCTGTTTCTTTTTTTGCAAGTATTTGCAAACTACATCATAAAAAATTCAAGAAACCTTTATTGTAAATATTACAGGAAAATGGAGTGCTTACAGTACAGAAAAAAATTGCATTTTATTGTACTGAAAAAAAATGCAAACCAATTGATATACCCCATGGCTTATAGTGAGAAACGCATAGTACCGTATTTCCCCTCGCTCGATGTGACCCAACTGGTATGGTGGGCAGCGAAGCCGCCTGCCAATACGAAGATCCTGAGATCGAACCTGCTGCTCGCTTGTTGCGTTAAATCTATTGCAAAATTTTACAGTAAAATAGGTTTTTTAGTAAAAGTTACAGGCAACGTGGATGCCGGTAACTTTTAACGCATCATTTTGGATTTTTTTCTTTTTAACAGTGTAGTTACAGGTGGACAATTTTCCAGACTCAGCTTAGCACCAATATGGTAGGCATGCGCGCCTTTTTCCGTAAGATGACTCATTCCCGACTAGCGAGTATTTGGACTTTCAATTCACCAAATTTTGTCGAATAAAGCATGGAGAGTTTGACTATTAAAGGGAAGTTCTGAACCTGTTATTTCTTTGTATCTCATATTTCAAATATCACTTTTCCTTTGGAATTGCGCGCTTTCGCTGCCTTGTTTTTTCACTGATAATAACTACACTTGGCTGTCTTAAATAAACATTTGAGGACACATTTCACGATTGCACGTTACTACTGATATGCTTTATAAAATTATTTCATATGTCTTGTTTTGTCTTCACCATTTACCGCTGATGTAAGATCTACAGCAGTCATATGAAGAGTTTTTCATTTGCTGTTGTTCACAAATGCTGTGCTCCACTCGTAAGACTCAAGTTGTTAGGGGTTGCCAATTTAATGTGCACAAAGATTTTTTGCAATACTTTTGATTAAAAAAGAATTCGATTTAAAAAAAAAATCAACTTTCATTTCTTGGATCACCCCAATGTACAGTGTATACACATAGCAGAATAAATTCTTGTTTACACTTTTTACTTCCTTTTACAAAAAAGGAAGTATTGTATTCGCGAAAAAATTTTCACTCAAAAATCGGCCTTAATTTCTATTTTTCTCATCCCCGAATGAATGTTGAGTTTTTTTTCGACCTGACCGCACGTGGATATATGTCTAGAAACCTACAGACACCCGAAATATCCATTATGACGTCTCCCGAGTTAATTACTACTAATTTTCTCTTGACGTCCGTATGTACGTATGTATGTGCGTATGTGTGTATATATCTCGTATAACTCAAAAACGGGATGTCCTAGAAAGTTGAAATTTGGTACGTAGACTCCTAGTGGGACCTAGTTGTGCACCTTCTCTTTTGGTTGCATTCGGATGTTCCTAAGGGGGTCTTCTGCTCCTTTTGGGGGGAAATCATTGTTAGTTTCGATGTAAACTCAAGTGCTGTTATAATTTGTCGGACTTTTGGCGATATGTCGCCGGTATTTTGGTCGCCAAGTTTTGTCGCCAATTTGGCGACAAATTTAACGATTTTTACTTCCTTTTACAAAAAAGGAAGTATTATATTCGCGAAAAAATTTTCACTCAAAAATCGGCCTTAATTTCCATTTTGCTCACCCACGAATGAATGTTGAGTTTTTTTTTTTTTGCAACCCGACCACACGTGGATATATGCCTAGGAACGTTTAGATACCCGAAATATCCATTTTGACGATCCTCGAGTTAATTACAACGAGTTTTCTTGTGACGTCTGTATGTACGTATGTATGTGCGTGTGTGTATGTATGTGGCATAACTCAAGAACGGAATGTCCTAGAAAGTTGAAATGTGGTACGTAGACTCCTAGTGGGGTTTAGTTGTGCACTTTTTCTTTTGGTTGCATTCGAACGTTCCTAAGGGGGTCTTTTACACCTTTTTGGGGGGAAATCTTTGTTAATTTCGATGTAAACTCAAGTGGTGTTATAATTTGGCGGACACTTGGTGATATATCGCCAGTCTTTTGGTCGCCAAGTTTTGCCGCCAACTTGGTGACCAATTTGGCGATTTTTTAAAAATTCACTTTTTTTCCTTTTTTTTAAAAAAAAAAAATCTGATTTTAATTTGGCCACTGTTCGGGATATTTAGAGAGTATCTATTGAATCACATTAAAACTTCCAATAATTAGAAAATGACATTAAATTGGAGTAAAAGGAAGTCATGTGATGCACACATCAACTCGTTTAATTTACAAGTTTCGTTTATCATTTATAACCTTTTTTAATCATTACAATACTTGATATTCTCAATTTGGGGTAAAATGTCCCCAAGGGAAAAATAAACTGAAAGCAACCAAAATAAACTATCTCAGAACAAGCTTCGCATCTAACCTTTAAAAATATATAGATGATTTATTAAAAAGTCGCTTAATATTAGAAAATTGCACTCAGTGCAATTAAAACTTTTTTTTTAGAAGTTCACCCTTTAACTTTACAGTGTTGACGGTTCCTAACTGGAAAAATAAATAAGTCGAACTTGCTTCTGTAGTAACGTAAAGAATCTTAAACTGCGATTAAGCTATGAATTAAATCAATAGCTGACTGCGGTAAACGACAGCTACCAGAGGATGATGGATCCCCTCCACAATCTGCTTTGTAGTCACATCAGGTTTGAGCGTTGAGCTGCATAAAAGCGTCTTTTCTTTTAAGCAAGGAAAGTCTTTTTCTTGCGAAAATGTCTAAAATGATGAACGAATTACGAAAATCTTTCAGATAACTCAAGAGCCAAATCAAAACCTTTTGGCGACAGAAAGAAGGACTGTAGAGATTATGTTTCATAGCACGTTTAATAAACTGCAGTGCTGGCCAAATTATTAGACTAAGACTGTTTTAAAAGCAAATTCTTTATTGATTACATAACTATAGACACATAAAGGAACAGTGAAATAATTATCTAATATTTAGTATGCATTCCCTTGTTCTTGATGAGCAGTTTAAGTCTTTTTTACATACTTTTTACAAGGTTTACACCATTTCTTAAATATCTAAAAAAGGAGGTAAAAAATTGTTTATACTCACTTATATATACTCACAGACACATGCTCACTAAATACCTAAAACTAACTCTAAATATAACAGAACACACTAATAAAAAGAACTAGTGAACTGTTTAAGCTGATTGAGGTTATGTTCCTGATAGGTGGATAAACAAAGGACATACAGAAAGCAGACAGTGCTGCCACCTGCAAACATTAAATTATGCTAAAATAACGTAATAATCAGTGTACAGTATGTACTGTACTTTAAAAGTAAAATAAATAGTAATTTAGTACAAATAGTGTACAAAAAACAAAAACTCTTTAGTCTAATAATTTGGCCAGCACTGTAGGTAGTTTCTGGGCTAATAGTGAATGGTTAAAATTCAAGTCCAGTAAACAAAATAAAATCAAATTCAAATAACTTCACGTGCGTTTTAACATTCTTAATTTTTAATGTTAGAAAGGAAATAAATAAATATTTTATTGACATTGTTATATTGTACGCTTGTGTAGTCACATTAAGACTTAACGTTGAGCTACATAAAAGCATCATTTTTTTAGCAGGAAAATTCTTTTTCTAGTGAAAATGTACACAACGACTAACAACCTTATTTCAATAACACGTGGCAGTAATGACATCACATTTTATTTTCCATGATACAAGGGAGCCCCCTTGTTTATTTTCAGCCATAAAGAAGTTGTGAGATTTTTGTCGAAAAACAAGAATATATAGATTTTGTTTAAAAACTAAGTGTGTTTATTGTGAACTCTCACCTCCATGAACTTGAATTTAAGAGATGTAAATTTATGTAAAAAAAAAGAAGTGAACATGATTTCATATGTTTAACATGTGCAGTAGGGTGCGTCTTATTTTTGAAGATGTTATTTTTTCATGAGGCACCCTCTCATTTTGTTCCTTTGGATGAAAAAAAAATCACATATCATAAAAAAAAAAATTGAATAAAATTAAGAGGATGCTACCATTGCTGCAAAATTTTAAATCTATTTTTTTTTTTGCATTGATTATTATAATATTTATGTATGTTATCTTTCTGTCATTAATTTTAATTAGTAATAAATTAGATTGTTACTTACTTTGAAATTATTTCATATTTTATTAAATCATGTTAATTAACTGTAGCTACAATCAACTCTCAACCTCTTAACTAACTGTTGGTTAGCAACTCAAAGAAACACAAGTTGTCAGTTAATAACTCAAAAAGAAAATTAAAACAGTTCTATTTCAATAATTAAAAACAAAATTATTGGAATCCATCATTAGATTATTTGCTTGACCTTGCTCTTGCTGATGATACTTTACGCAAGATTTCTTTTTCAGGCGAGAAATTATTTCTAACTGAAAGAAAACTAACTAGGAGGACAAGGCGAAATTGGTAACAAATAAATCTCTATTTAAAAAAGCAACAGAACTTGCGTGAAAAGAAGAAATTTTGAAAGAAAAAAAAATCATGAAGAATCTGAATCAACTGTAGTGAAAGTATTTTTTTAAGCCTCTGTTGTAACTGAATGTACTTTGATTCTGAAGATTAAGAATTTGCAATAAAGTTTATCTAGATTTGATCTTTTATTGTTGAAAAGCATTTTCATTTACAAGAAAGAAACTGTTGCTTCAAGTAATTTTATTTGACATCTACGTGTCATTTCTGAAGAGACAAACTCCAAATTGGTTTCTTTCTTAAAGAAACCTTAACTCCTACAATGAAACATTCAACAGAAGATGTTTTAGAATTAAAACCAAAGGGAAAAAAATAGAGGATTTCATTACTAATATTCAGATTTTTCACCATATAGGTCTTTTCAACAAGTTTTTTTTTTAAAGAGATAATTACCAAATAGTTTGGATGATAAGTAGCAATCAGAAAAAGACTTGTATATTTCACATTACTAGAAACAAAGGGGAAAAATTACAATATTGGTGAATGTAAAAGACTGAAATTGTAAACCAATGATATGAATGGCATAGTGGAACTTTTGCATGATTTTGTTTAACATTATTACACAGCATAGCAACCATGAAATGCTTATTATTTTTTTGTATGCATAGGAAATAAGTATTTGGGTTAAGTTTCTACCTTAACCAACCGAAATTCATGTTGATGTCAAATATTGCAATAGAAAATTGGGAATATATTTTTACTCTAATTTTTCACAATGAACGTAATTTTAATCGCTGGTAGCAACCTCTAAATTTTGTTCAAATTCTATGAAACTTTTAAGTGGGTGTTTTTTCATCAAAAGGAAGCAATTAAAGGGGTGCCCCATAAGAAATTCAAAAGTTTTTCCAAAAGTGCATTATAAGACGCACCCTAATGTGCAGATTGTAGCAACGAAGAAAAAAATATCTCCCTGAAAAAATGTATCCATTAGGCCTATATTAATGGAAAATTCCTTACCTCCGTGATATATCTTATCAATGTCATTATTTCTGAGGTGAAAATAAATGATGGAGGGGAAATGCATCAATATTAGGCATTCTACCAAAATTATAAATGGCCGGTATATTCGCAAATTTAATAAATTCTATTTTTAACACACATTTGAACTAAAAGGATAACTAAAAATCAAGCCGTACTTTAATTAAGAGAGCTCAATATTAGATTTGCACAATTAACAAAATTACTACTTTGATATTAAATTGGCTTCTCGAATTTTTAAACATTAAAAGATTTCTTTTTTTTTATTTCCATGAACAAGGATTTCCTTATTTTTTTTTATTTATGAGTAAAATAATTGGAGCTTAACTGGGCTTTTGTTTATGGTTACTATTAGTCGGTAACACTTTCATGTAAGAATGAAAAAAAAAAAAAGGAAACAAAAGTTTTCAAAATTGAAAAATATTTGAGTTCAAAAGTTACGCTTTCTGGAGAGTGACCCATACGTGTTATTTATTTTCATCGTCAATAAATAGTTTTTTTTTTCAGTGTCTGTACTCCACCGCAAAGATCATAGTTTAAAACATGGTTTCCCAAACTTTTCTGACTCGCGGTACCCTTTGAAGATGATTTTTTCACGGCACCCTGGTCCATGACTATTATTGTATTGATATCGGTATCGTGGATACTTGGCATAAACCCTTGGCTTTGTTCCTTCGGCACCCCCTTTGAGTACCCCTGGCTTAAAAGGTTAATATGCAACTATAGTAAACACACATGATTTGACTGCAAATAATGTCAAGTGCTTTTTAACGTAGCTTATTCCAAATACTAGGGTCGTTCAAAAAGTAAGTTACCCTCGAACAATTTAGGTCAAAACACACTTTGAGAAGAGTGCTACAATACAATATGACACAGATGCCCATCACTCTATTTTACTACAAAATCTCTCAGTCGCTGCAGACATTCGTCGGACTGTAGCACTAATCGTTCAATTCCCTGACGATAGAAATCTGCTCTTTGGTCCTTGAGCCAGCTTAGAACAGCTGTCTGAACCTGGTGGCCGCTGGTAAATTCTCTTCCACCCAAATGTTCTTTTAGTTTTCCGAACACTTGGAAGTCGCAGGGCTCCAGATCGAGACTGTAGGGTGGATGCTGCCAGACCTCCGATCCAAAACTTCGAAGCAAGTCCTGTGTTGTGCGCGCCTTGTGAGGTCTTGCATTGTCGTGCAAGAGGAAAACACGATGAATCTCTGTACTTGTTAAATGTGTTGCCGACAAAAAACGTATTTTGCCGCGGACTTCAACGTGGGAGTACGTTTCCAGTTACCGCACCATTTTTTTCTCGTACTACGCAGCAACGATTCAAACTATCCGAATGAAATTGCTGCAGTTGGAACCTGTGGAACTAAAGTATCGTCTGCGCACGTTTTCTTCATGTTACAGGATTCTGCCACCTATGGGGAAACAAGTGTAACTTACTTTTTTAATGCCCTAAATATATTCAATACATATTTTTTTAACATTCATTAACTTAGTTTGTTTATGTGCACATACCTCAAAAATAATCATTCTGCCCATATTCGAAAAAAAAGGAACTTCACAATTGATAACTTTCAAAAATATTACTGGAAAAACAAAGTACTTCAAGAATAGTAACATTCATTCGATGGAGAAATATTGAACAAAAGGAATTCAAGTTATCAATAGAAAGCACATTTTCATTTCCTAGCTTTTTAACATTCTGTTTGCTCTCAGAGAAAGATAGCATTGATATTTCCCTTGTTCTCATTTTCGGTCGACTGAACCGGAAGTTTGCTGAATATTTTTTTAATCAAAAGTTCAAATATCCTCTTTGATTTGTTCCGCTTTGGTCATTTGCGTTTTACTATGATGAAATATTAGTTTAGCACTGAAGTTTATTCCAATTTTAAACAGAAAATATTGCATTATTTTTGAAGGATCATTCCTGTAATTTGGACAATGTCTTTATTTTTTTTATAAAGAATATATTCTTATAAAGAGACTGTTATAAAACTGTTCTTGCAAATAGAACACATATTTATCTATATTGTTTCAATAAGACACATGAAGGGTACAAGGGAAAGTCCCGTCAGTAAAAAAAAAAGAGAATTTTGAGAAAAACTCACTTGAATGTTTGGCTGACAGGTTTTTCCCTAGTACCGCCTACTTTCAAACAAATATTTCACCAAACAGAATTTTGTATAAAGGTGATTGATTATTAAAAACAGCTAAGATTATTTGTTATATCCACAAAAACGAAATTTCAGGAGTATAACTACTCTTTTATACATACTAGATGCTGAATTGAAGATAAAATTCTACTTTCAAGTCAAATACGTTACTTTTAAGATGAAATAATCCGGTATTGTTTATTTTTGATTTAAAAGTTTTCAAATCAAGATTAAATTGTTAAAAATACATTATATTTAAGCCACACCTGTAAATTTGATCCCTATATGAATCCTCATCTACTAATTTAGACTTACGCACAATGTTTCGATTAGTACAAGCTATAGGTGGACAAAAGGCATGTTCAAAATTCTAAACTTTGGTATTGGGATAATGCAAACAATAAACCAAAACATGAAAACATGATACTAAGTTATTTGCTTAGGTCTAACTCCCTTCCACCACGTGAGTAATAAGGTTCAGAGGTACGTATTTATTTGTAATTGAATAAAACAGTTGAGTTCCAGACATCATTTCATCACATAAAATTAAAGTGTTCCTAATTTCTTCTGATTTTATTGTTCAAGATTGATTTTTAAGTACTAGTAAGTGCTTTTGTTTCCTGATTTAATTAATCTATCTGATAGTTAAACAATATTAAATTTTTTTAAGAGATGAACGAAGGATTTTTTGTCTGTTTCAAAACTTTCAAGTAATGGCAATGACTTGTACCCATTTGTACTCGGACTAAATTTTCTGTATATAGTAGCTGCAGCTTTCCCATTATTAATAAGACGTATTACACTCAGCACACTCGAGAACAACATATTTTTTTTTACTCAAAGCTTTGGGGGCTTCAATAATTCTTCAAAGAAATCCCTACTCGAAAGAAAGTACTCTAGAGAAAAAAATATGTTGTACTAGAGTGTGCGAGCTATAATAAGCCTTATTAATAATGGAAAAAGTGCAGCTATTATATACAAAAAAAATGGCCCAGGTACAAACGAGTAAAATCATTACCATCACTTGAAAGGTTTTAAACGAGCAAAAACTCCTTCGTTTATCTTCAAAAAATTTTTAATATTGTTTAGTTATCAGATAGAGTAATTTAATTAAAGAAAAAAAAGCACTTACCAGTATAAATAATATCCATCTTGAACAATTAAATCATGTAAAATTAGGAAAACTTTAATTTTGTGCGATGAAATGATGAATTCTGAACTTAACTTTTGTCCTCCTAGCTTGTATTAATCAAAATTCTGTGTTACGTGTAATAATGTTGGGCATTGAGAAGCGAAAGGATGTAAGTGGACATTATCCAGTTTTAAGCAGAACCAGTTTAAAGTTTCGGTCCTAGGTAGGCTTTCATTAAAAAGTTTTCCCAAATCTTACTGTATACCAACACCTACCACGGCTACTGGCACTATCTCTTGCAACAAAAAGAGGAGAAGTTCATCTACCATGTGTACTGGTTACCTCCAAATTTTAAATTTGGCACTTACATCCATTTGCTTTTCACTACTTCAAATGTTATCGAAAAAGCGCACCATTATATTTTTTAAATCGTTATATAGTATATTACCTTTAAATAAATATTATATAGCAGTGTTTTTTATTATTCTCGATTTAATTATTTATTTTTAATTATCCATATTTCAATTTTATGTTGAGGGGAATATTTGTTTTCTTTCAAATATACAATTTATGCTTCCTTTTCTACAATTTTACTTCTTACATTTATACGATTTAAGAAGGATCACAAGTGTATTAATTGTGGACAGGTCCGTTGTTTGGGCGATCAAGAGGGAGGGTCGATTCCCCTACTGGATTTTAAAAATACAATGCAACCATGCATTTGCGTATATACTTTGTTGTTTTTTTACAATGAAATGAATTGAGTACGTATATACACTTTACTCCCTCTCTCGGAAAACTTTGAATTGACGAGCCCGATTGCAGAAGAGCAAGCAAGATTGACAAAACAGACTTAGTGGCAAGGATGGTTGTTTTCAGAATTGGCACCCGATACTTGTTTCAGATCCGTTAATGCAGAAGATAAGAGATTTATATGGGTAAACCTGGATCACGATGCACGTTTATTGTCCTATATTTCATAAAAATTTGTGGAGTTATATAAAATAACTTGTTAATACAGTACACTGAATCTTAATGAACAAACCTGGACATTAGACTTTCGTTACTTCTTGTCTTGTCCGTAAAACGTTGTTTGACCATAACTTTTATACAAAAAAGAAAACAAAACCAGCCTGGAAAAATAACAGAGTTTTACACCCGGATATTGTCGTCTGAATTGTCTGATAAACCGATGCATATTTTTCAAATTTGTTACGCGGAGGGTCTGCCTTTGTCTTATTCTCAGTTGCCTAACGTTTGAGCTGTTTTGCGTTTAAAAAACCTTTAGCAAAGTACATGTGAAAGGGAAATTGTTCTTTGATGATGAGTACTAAAAGGGAATGGGACTCCAGTTTTTTTAGGTTTTGTGCTTTACGTTGAAATACGTGAAGAAAAATATTTCCTTTAGAACCTATCTGAACGTGGTATCTCTAACCAATCTTCCGTATGTTTTTTCAAGAACTGATTGCTATGTTTCAGGAGAAGATCGGAAAGGACCAAATATCGCCCATATGAATTTCCTATTCCACTACTTCAATTCCACTACAAAGATTGTACAACAGTATCGGCAGTCAGCTGTAAAACTTTGAAAACACAAGCGTATCCCAATTCGTTTTGTGAGTGTTCTTGGTTTTTGTCAGGGCGGTGCTTAATAAAAAAAGTTATATATATATATATATATATATATATATATATAAATAAATATGTATATGTTTCAATAACGCTATGCAAAACTATAGGAATTAGGCTAATGGTTAAGTTATATTGAGCTTTGATGCGAATCTGCCAGTAAAAGCCACCTTGTTTAGCTTGTTAGGTTACTTTAATATCGCTTGCCCAAGTGTTCCAGTTATTTGCCTTTAGGCAATACACAAAACGGAGGAACAAATACCTGAAAATTCACTGCAAACTCCTCATGGAAATCACCCAAATCTGATCAAAGTAATATTGGCCAATACCAAATTTTTCATAACCCTCTACATAAAATTACAATCCTTAACCATTAGCTGCTGTAACCAGCTATATAAAAATACTTTCCAAGGAAAAAATGAGATACAACTCCTTTCTGACAAGCCGTATCCTAATAATACTAAAAATATACAAACCACAAAAAATAAATAAACAAATAAATAAATAGCCTTTTCTTCATTTATACCGTTCGGCTGATAAGGATAGACCACTTTAAGCGTGAACAGATGAGAACGGCAGTAGTAATGACCATGAAGACGCACAGTGTAGCATATGCAAAGGGTTTTACTAATTTGACAAACAGAATAAAGCTTGTTTAAGATGCAGGAAGTGTTTTTATTTGCTTCATGAAGAACGTGACATAAAAAAGAAAAAAATAAATGCTCAAGCACTTTTTGTTTTCTAAGATTGTACCTTATGGCCCTATACACGTTTTACAAAACGTAATCAATTGCATGTAAAAGTGAAATAGTAGTTTTTTTTTTAATTTTTTTTATAAGAAACACCGGGTGAGTGGTATTAGAAACATATATTTTTAAAACTGAAAAAGTTACTGTTCAGCTATTTTTACTTCTTTTCACACACCAAAGAAGTATTGTGATGAAGAAAAAATTGTTTCGCAAATTTTTGTCTAAAATTTGATTTTACTCACACCCGAATGAATGTTGAGTACTTTTTCCACCCGTACGCATATGCATCTACTAACTTATAGCAGTGACCGTCCCTGATATATATACTTCCTGTCTTTTCATAACGTCTGTGTGTGCGTATGTATGTATGCATGCATGCATGTATGTGGGCATGTATCCATCACTACCTACAAGAAGGCCTCTTCAGTGGTTACCTTAAATGAGCAATGATGTACCACAAACCGGTTGACTCAAAAATCCTTATTTGGCTGTTTAGCGCTCTCAGCACTAGCCAACGTGAGCGTCAATTTCAAATTAAGTTTCGAATTCTAAGCCATTTTTGTTTTCACTAATGCTACTCATAGTAGAGTTTACTCTGGATTTAGTGAAACTCATTTTTATAGTAAAATTAATTATGCAAACATAAAATTGTTTTTCCCTATTACACTGTTACGAAGAATAAAAAAAGAAATGAAAATCTTAGAACTTCAATAATCTATAATGGACATTATTTAAGGTAAGAAATTTTGTTTTCTTTTTCAAGCCATCAATGGCTCGTTCTATCTCGCAAATGGCATGTTGGCAATGAAAGAAATATTTACATAACCTTAACATTTAAGATATTTTTTTTTACATTTTGCATAAAAGTGATTCTGATCACTAAATTTTTTGTCATAATTTCAATAATTTTAATAGAATACAGCTACCAGCACGAAAATTTGTAAGAATAAAGCCAAAAATTTGTTTTAATTGATTGGGAGAGATGAAAGTTATGTCACCAAGGAACGTAAACAAAAAGAAAATATTTCATTCACAACTGACATTTTTTTTTAATATTGCTTTCTGTTTCGCAAAATATTATTTGATTACTTTATGTTGCAGATAGTGACACGTGGTTTTACATAATTCCCATGCATATTTTTATATTTATGCAGAACGCATTTCAGATTCAATTATACATATTTTTAGAATACTTTGTTGTGATTGCGACTGCGTTGCTAAGTACGTAAATGTTTCTAAGATAGCGGATCGAAAAATTTAAAGTATATCGTTCTTGTCTAAATATGAGTCTATGATAATATAAAATGTTAAATTTTTAATTTATGTTTACTTCATTATGATATTGATAATTAAGATCTTATTTTTCGAACCAAATATAAGAGTCTTTAAAATTCATGTAGATATGATACAATGTATTGAAAATTTTGGTTACTGTAATTATATTATTCCCTACGTTCTTTCTTATATGTTTGCTCAATTTAAAGAAAAAAAGCGTTAACTTGGACAATAAACTTTCGATTTCTTCTTTGATCAATGTTAATATGTTTGGTGAACTTCTGTTGTTAAAATAATAGCTTTAGTATGTTAAGAGACATAAATTAAAGCGATTTTAATCATGAAATTTCCTCTGAGTCAGCCTTTTTCGGTCACGTGACGAAACAAGTGATTGGGCTTTCTATATAGAAGGTTGTGATGTATCTCACATAACTCATATGCGGTATGCCGCAGAAGACTGAAATTTTTCATATAGGGACTGAGTGGGGTCTAGTTCTTCCCCGCTGCTTTTGGTTGCATCCAGTTATGCAAAAGGGGTCTTTCACACCTTTTTTGAAGCCAATTGGCGCATTTCTGACTTTAGTTGAATAATAAGTTGGTGACTTCTTGGCGATACATTGCAAAGCTTTTGGTGGCCAAGTTTTGTTGGTTAACTTGGCTAATAACTGATTTTTCGAATCTGGTTTCAATTTGACGAAGTCGGCGGCAATTAGTGAATAATCGATTAAACCCTGTTATAATTGTCGATATTTAGAAGATGGACCTCTGTAAATCATTTTCTGTTATTTATTCGCGACTGACTAGAGGTGTAATTTTTTGAAGTGTTTTCTTGCTCACTATAAGGCACTAATTACATTGTAATTTTGTAAATTATTTACGTTCCATTCCGTTTTATGCAATATAGATTACAAACGGGAATAAAAAATATCCTTTTTTTTTCATTTGAAAAAGTTTTTCTCTGCGTTTACCATCCTTTTATATGTGAAAGAAAATGTTGAAAATGCTGCTCATTTTAGAAGTGCTGCTTGTAACGCTCGTACATGAATGCATTCGTTTAAGCAGTATACCGATTATTTAATAGATATCGATTAATAATTTTATAGAAAAATATCGATTATTTAATATATGTAAAAAGACGTAGTGTGGGGTCTACATAAGTTTTTTTAACATATCCAACTGCTAATGATAATAAAATTGTATTGCATGAGCACTTAGCCACCTAATGCCATGCCAACTACAGACCAAATTCATAGTTAAAATAACGTGTAATTGCACAAAAAAGCAGTGCAAAATACAAAATAAGTGAGCTTACAGATGAAAAGACATCCGACAAAAGATACACGTTTTGTCGGGTGTCGTTTCATCCATAAGTTCACTTATTTTGTATTATAAAAGGGATTTCTTGTAACCCTCGAAACACGTGTATGCAGAAATCTACAATTTGTATGCAATTTCACGTTATTTCTTTCTTTTACTTTTTATGCACAAAAGTGTTTATTCGTTTCAATTTCCTAGTTTGTGATGAATTAATACTCTTGGAACTTAAATGGGCAACATTTGGGCCCCCTACTCTACATTTACTCAATAACTCAATGTATTTTTTTTAAGCTTAACTGTTTCTTTATCAAAAGTCGAGCATTGTTTCCAATTAGAACTAGATGTTGTTTGAATTAATGTTTACAATTCAAATGCATTTGGATTTTTAATTGTATTCGGAATATGAAGGGCACAGCTGTAGCACATTACATTACACATAGGTAACATTATGTTGTTAACACCAAAATATCATTGAAATGTTATTTATAGCGAAAATTATAGCATAATATTAAATATAAATATGAAATCTGCGTAAATGAACTTTTCAAACGGCTGCTTCTGAGATATTTCTGATTTTTTTTTTTCATGTTGACGTGACCCTTTCTTGCTCCGGGGTCTTCCATTAAATACAAAAATGAGAAAACAAGGATTTATTAAAACAACTGCATAAGTAATACAACAATTCATCATTATGTATTCAAATCAAGAATACGTAGCTTTACACAATATTTTGTATTAAAGAAGTCATTATTATGTGTGAATAAAGTGGGAAAAAATAGGATAAACTAATTATTATCAGTAAGTGATTTATTTTTGTAATTAAATGAATATGCAGCACTAATTATGTACTTAACTCATGATCATATTTAGATTATTCGTATCACGATCTTCTTTAAAGAAAGGGTTCGTCTTAACTTGCTCTTACTTCTTGCTCTGTCTACTTGTTCGTAATTCTCATACAAAGTTGCCAGTAACAACAAGTTGGCTTACTACTGAAATTTTTCAATTAATTATCTTTCTTAACATTGGACCAGAATATTTTTTATTAGTGCATGCCTGCATTAATATTTCAATGGTACGTTATGACTAAATGTATGTAGACAAAGAAAAAGTACAAGACATTATTCGGTAAATTTATAAAGAATTCTTAAATTTATATTACTCAACCTGTTGCGATGGTTAACTGACAAATAATTTCTTTGTAGTTGTTTTGATGCGAGTTTTAGTTTTTCAATAATGAAATATGAAGTTAAATGCACGTAAATAAGGAAATCTGATTTCGTAGAGAAGTATTTCTTATGAGACTTACATACATTTGTTTCAGATTTGACAATATTGAACTTGATGTTTAATTAACTGAAGAACATTTAAGATTTAAAAGACAAGCATTTATGTTCTTCTTTGACTTGTGTGTGTCAGTCATTGTGTTTCTTTGAGAATCTTTTTTTTTCCTTTTTTTTTAAATTTCGTGTTTTAAATAACCAAAATAGATTTAGACGTTAAACTCACAAAATATGGCCTGTTAAAGGCTTGTGGAAAATCTCCATAAAATCCTAAAGTATACCTGTGCGCAAGAGGGGGCTTTTCGATATGCAAATGTCCCACCTGTCGGTTCAATTTAGTTAGCTGTCTTTCTGTTAATGGATCGTGGATTCGTGGCATTCGATAGCTCGATTTTTGTTGATGTTGGTCGTCTCGTGGCAGTTCGCATTGCAAGGGCAATTTGGAGGCCCTTTCGTATGTAGAATCCAAATAAAGTTAATTTATGTTTTTAGATAGTTGCCTTAGCATTTTCTTTAAGGCTAGATCGCAAGTCGTGTTAATTCCTCAAATGCTTAGCAATATTTTTCTTGCACAAAATGGTTTCTTTGCTTAAACGTTGTATAGGGCATTTCAGTTCAACTGCACAGATATTACATGTCTAGTATTGCTGTTAAATACTCCGGACATTGTTGTGGGATAACTTTGAAAAGTACTGAATCCGTAATCCATAGAAAACTCGGCTAATTTAATAAGCTTTTCAGCGAGCGAGGACTGTATACCATTACAACTTTTTTTGCCTTACTGTGTTGTAATCTTGCTAAATTTGGCATATAAGCTATTGATTTTTGCTCAAAATTACTTTAGTTCTTGAAACTTTACACGTATGTTGATTTTTACTGCTAAGCAATATTTAACATTGAGCGTATGGGATTGGCGAGAAATTTAAATAACATCACCAAGTTGGAATAATTTTTGGCTCCAAGCTTGGCGACATTTGGTGACATTTCGAATATAAAGTATTCGATACCTATACAGTTTTAACATATCTCCGTGAGACTTGTGCACTTGCAAAGTTGGATTATGATTTGGGGTGAAATTTATGTTTCACTGAGTTTAATGTTAGAATAAAAACTATGTCTGAGATATAAGCGTAACCGTTTAAGAAAGTCTTTGTTAAATTTAATTTTCTATTCTTTTCTAAAAGGTATTTTTTTTAACATTTAATCCATTCCTTAAAAAAACGTATAATAAAATTAAAATAATAATATTGGAAAAAAATATATATATATAAAATCAGATGCTACAAAATCTTGCGCAAACAGAGAATCGTATCTCTCAGATACAATCAGCAGATGGATAATCTGCTACTGACAATTGCAATTATGATTTACTTAGGCTTAGAGAGTAAGGAAGAATAGCTGTCTGACGTTTGACGTGTTATCTGGCTTAAAGTGTATCTTCCAGATACACGCGCCTCATGGACGCGCTCCCCTCTTTTTAACAGTTCAACTGAACAGTTAACGCTTAAATGGATGGTGTTTCCAAATGGCAACATACCTAATTTAGTCCTTAAAAGTAATATAAGCAAAAATTCAAACTCTGCAATTGCCAATAACAAGAAAATAATAAATCAATATGAAGGATATGTTTTAGTTTTTTATGGTGTTTTATCTCTGGTAAAATAGTATTTTGGAAAATTTATTTTATTTTTTTAATTTTATTTTTCAGGCTATTTTTTACTGTCTTTGATTGCGAAAAAAAATTCTTTTGAACAAAAATATTTAAATTTGTTTAAACGCAAAATGATGAAAAAAATCACTTATTATTTTTTTTCGTATTGTTCCACCATTTCAAAAAATTTGAAAAAATTCCTGAGTGTAGAAGAGCATATAAGACATTTTCTGACAAAATTTGGATAGTGAAAGGCATTGAAAAAAGTATTTAAATTTTATTTCCGTCCCATAACATAGGTTTTTTGTTTAAAAATTATGACTATAATAATTTTGCATGTACTTTATTCCTAAGAATAATGAAAAAAAAAAAAACCATTCATTGATTTTGAAATTTACTATGAAAAAATAATTAAATCGAAAAAACAGGGTTTTTTTTTGAAAAACTCGAAGGTCGTTTGAGATAAAGAGCTGAAAATTTGGTTAAATTATTTTTATTCGACACCAAAGTGCTCCCCCAAGTGCGAGCCAAAAAAGCGCAGATTTAACATAGAAACCCGGCTACGGCCTTTAATGCTCTTTCTTGCCACAAAACTGGCACTAAGTTAGCTTACATAACTGGTGCGTGGCGGTGTACGAACGATCTAATCAATAGTGACACACCATAAAAATTATATAATTTAAAAGAAAAACTTTCGAGCTTTAAGTATGCTTTATTAATGATTAGTGGTATACCCACGGCTTTGCCCGTAGTAGAAAATTAAAAGGTCTTTTGGGTTCGCCTGTATATTTACAAATAATGTATGGCTCGCCATTTGGCTTGCCCATGTTACGATTCCACGTTATGATAACTTGATAATTTATTCGTCCATCTTATGATAATTTTGCTCGGGAAAATGTTTTTAAAATAGACATAGAAAAAGAACAAAATCGAATTTTCGAAAAATCGCTTCGAGGTGCACACTCTCATTCTACAAATTAACTTTGCCAAATTTCATGAAAATCGACAGAACGGTCTAGGCGCTATGCGCGTCACAGAGATCCATACATCCAGACAGAGAGACTTTCAGCTTTATTATTTGTTAAAGAAGGCAACAAAAACTAACCAGTAAACATAACATTGTAATGTTTTGCACGTGTTGTATTATTTGAGACTAAATCAAGTAAAACTGCTATTGCGTAAAACCTTAATTTTATCTAAAGTTGTTTTTTTTTCCTTTTTGAGCTGTGTCACTTTTCTAGCAATGGCGCTATACGTTAAGCCGTCATTTAAATATTTATGTTAACCATTGGTGGAAATCATCATATGTATAATAGCGAATGATCGAGTACCGCTCACATAATCAACAATAAAACTCGTGTCACGGCATGATAATTTGATAATATTTTTCGGTAATTCCTGACCTGCAGGGAAATGCTTTATCTGGACAAGGCTGAAATGAATCCGTTCACCTATCTGTTTTACTGGCAAGACCGTCATTTTGGGAGAGCGAAGAAACGAAAACGTGGTCAAGTGTTAACGCTATCTACTGGAGTTTAGGGTTAATTCACTAGAGTTAGGGTTACAATTTCGACTATCAAAATACCACCAAACAGGCAATTGCTTCGTTAAAATGTTGAAGAGTAGAATCAATTTTCACCCGTCATATCTTGACGGGTGACTTTCAAGTTTGTTATAACTAGTGGTACCAGCACGGCTTTTCCCGTAATGGAAAAATTAAAAGGTCTTTTGGTTCGCCTGTATATTTACAAATAATGTATGGTGAATTTTCTCGCCAATTGGCTTGTACCCACGTTACGGTTCCACGTTATGATAATTTCGCATCTCGCCAGTTGGCTTGTGCCCATGTTACGGTTCCACGTTATGATAATTTCGTAATTTACTCGTCCATCTTATGATAGTTATGTTCTTAAAATTGGAATAAAAAAGAACCACATCGAAAAATCGCTTCGAGGTGCACACCCCCATGCTACAAACTAACATTTCATGAAAATCGGCCGAACGGTTTTGGCGCTATGCGCGTCACAGAGATCCTGACAGACAGACAGAGAGACTTTCAGCTTTATTATTAGTAAAGGTTGTATATTCAAATTTAAAAGGTTTTTACATTTTCTTCTTCCGGCGTAACATGTGCATGTACCTTGAGTTCGCTAAGGTTGTTTTGAAAATCGCGTTATTAAAATGACGAAAATTACCTTACATTTTTTCATTCGTTAATTAAAATCAAATTCTCGTTTTTAAGCGAAAACTCATTTACGTTTTAAACTATGTAATAAACGTGTAGAACATGGTCAACAAAAACAAGCAGGAAAACATATTGCCAACAAAACACAAACTAAGGCCTCATTAATTAATTTAATGAGGCAACACAAAGTGTTGTGAATCTTTACATCTCTCTCATTAGTTTAATACCAAAAAATGAAATAAAGCAGTATTTTGTTGTTCTTAACATGAAAAATATGTAACTAAAGCAATCTTCTATTTTGTTTTGATTAAAAGGGAAGTTTGTTTTAAAGAGGCTGATGGGATTTCTCGTTACTAAGAGATAAAAGTACATTAATGGTTTAGAAACCTAATTACATGGGTCTCTTGCTGTTTTCTTCATAACACTCCGCCGTTTTTTAGAAACTTTTTCTCTTTTTTTCGATTATTAAATTACCGTTGAGAAGAACATCTTTTATCATTATTTACTTCGGATGCTTACTTGTAGATTGTGTAATGAACAACACAAGTATGAAGTGAAATATTTTAAGAGGCAATATGTACTTTCAAAAAACTATTACTTAGATGGTGAAATAAATTAGGACATTACATACTGGCATGTCTCTAGCTATAAATTATCTGTGGATAAAGTGAAAATATAAAATACTCGCTGACCCAGCCACGCGTTGTTGTGCATGTAAAATAGCGTAGAACATTGGTAAATAACTTTATTTCTGAGAATCGAGTCAATCACATTAGGTTTTTGACAATGTAAAAAAAAAAAAAAAAAATCAGGGTCGTTTTTGGTGGTTCAAGTGCTCTTTGTAGAAAATATCTTCGGTAAAATATACTCGTTGACTGTTTTTAAGATGTACTGAAAGATGTTGCACAGAAGGGTCTCTTTCGTATGTGGAGAAACTAAATTATGCCAGATAGCTTTGTTGCTGCTTTTATAACTTACTCATCTCTCATCGTGTTATTTCGTCAGTTTTAACCCAAAATCTCGTACCTCAAATGCGACCTAATAAGGACCTTAAATAACTTATTTGATAAAGTACTTAACGGATTGCACGGATCGGCAAAACTCGACATTTATATGAACCTCATACGTTTTTAAAAGCAGTGGTGTGTATGGAACTACCCGCTGCTTATCAATTGCAACTTGATTTGTAGAATTTGACATTTACATTGAAAAGTGTGGCCAATATACTCCTCCTTTCTATGGCGATATTGTTGATAACCATCAATATCCGTAACATTGTATCATTTGTAAATTTTAATTAACTTAAGAACAAAATTTTTGAAGATGAATTAACTTACAGCGCCATCTATTAAGAATTTGCAGAACCAAACGATCAATACAAATTATTAATGTATAATAATCATTTTATTTGCAGTAAAAAATTATAAAAACCACCGTATCTTTTAAGTTGGATCAAATTACAGATACGTATTAAATTTGATAAAAATCGGTTGAGTAGTTTCGGAGTTTACCCCGAGCAAACATCGTGACACGAGATTTTTATATATATAGATGGATTAAATTTTGTTTTCGTCAATTCAACACAACATTCCCGTAATACTTTTCGCCCCCGAGTCCCCCGTACCTACCACTTTTCGTAGTTTAACCAGTTGAATGGGACCCTGAAGACAGCTGTGGTTTTTGGATCCAGATGAGAAGTCGAGCAGTCCCTAATCCAGCACCCCCAGAGATGTCGTGCCCCGTAAATATAACTGCCTATCACTTTCTCGCTTTTAACATAAAGCTAAAAATGAACTCAAATCGAGTGAATGAGGACTAGTCAGTGTTGGTACGAATACCACTGCCATCCATCGAAGGTATTAAAAATAACTAGCGAAGATATTAAAAATTCCTAAATTTAAACTTAGAAATTAACCAATTAGCAATTTGATTTGAATTTTTTGGATCAATCACCATTGAAACGACTTCGTTGGATGGCGTTTTGATAGTGCTGTTTTTAAATTCATATATAGATATACATGAGGCAAATGTTTGAGTTTTTGGATCCAACGCCATTGTTAGATCGCCGCTAGGTAGCGCTGTCATCTGTACCGGAATTCAACACAAAAGTTGACGGAAGCTCACTTTTTGAGGCAAATGCGATTGGCATTAAATATTACGGGGGCGCTGCATCAACTAATATGGTCAACAATTAAAAACATAATATTGAATGTAAAATGAAATTCAAGATTCATGGATTAGTGTCGTTTGAGCTTAAATGTTGCAACCATTGTTTCAGAGCCAATAACTTTTTAATTTTTTTAAAAAACTTTTACTTTTTCGGGAAGACTCTAACAGGAGTCTACCCCAATACAGTATACCCCAAAAATAACACTAGAAATAATGATTTCCACTTCATAAATGATTTTTTTTTTCACTTCATACGAAACTATTCATTTTTTAAATTACCAACACAGTCTTTTAAGGCTATTTGGGGTATTCTCACCCACTTGATGATGCATAAAAATGACTCTGTGCAATCGACACATGCATCGCCACTTCATCTTTACTTTGACTTTTCCGTAACAATTAATTTGAACTCCATGCGAATTGGATAGAGATGTACCTATATTGGTCACATACTTTTGCATGACGGTCGTAACCATGGCAGTGCGTTATGAAGAATATTTTTATATATATTAGAATAAAATATCAGAATCTCCAAATTAGTTTTACCAACCTGGTTTGACATTTTCGTTTTACTAATGTGATACTTTTACTATACATATTACCTGATATATATATATTTGTGTTGTTTGTGGCCGATTTAATACTTTTATGTATTTTTTAAATTATGCAAGTACAATTTAGACAAAAATTGAGAAAGAAAAATAAATATTCTTGCTTTTTTAGTACTACAAAATTCTCATTTATTTTATATCTTCGCATGTATTGAATATTTTCTTAATAAAAAACAGCTCGTTTTATAATTTTACATTGTAATCTTCATTTAAGGTATCCGACTGCGTTAAAATCGACATTTTCAATGAAATATTCGTAATTGTTTTTATGATTTCATTTTGTAGTCTGATTCATTAACTTTCCAAAACTGTCTTAGTTTTTACTCTACGTGAACTACAACTGGAGTTACAGCTGTATAATTACAGAGTTGTACACTGAACTTTAGATCGGAAGTTGCATTTAAACACGTTTTCTGAAGAACGATATTTTTGAAGAAAACTAACTACTGTAACAATGATATCTCAAAAAGTTATTCGAGTATTGATGTGAAATTTTATGAGATAGTTCACCGTAATATGCTTAATGTTTTCCTCTAAAAGCTAAGCTGAATTTCATTATTAAATAATATTTTCATGCGGATAAGTTTAAACGAAGGCGTTTGTTTACGAAAAAATACCAGTAGTGGAACTTTGTTTGGCTGTATTTCAGAACTTTTTTGAAAAATAAAAAAACTTTTAGAGAAAAACACACATTAATGTCACACAAATGTATTACTACAAGGGTTTGTATGTGATTAAAACCAAATTTGGTCCATAGCTGTTAGCGTAAGAAATTTTTTTCGCTATTTTTCTTCAAAAATTTCCATTTTTAAAAAAAATAATATTTTAAAAGCTTGTTTTTACATTTTTTTCATAGTTTTGAAACATATGGAGTTAAAAAATAGTCGGATACCTTAACTACTCAAAAAATATTTATTGCTTTTAAGAGCATAATAACTGAATTTTGTGTTTTCAAATTCTCACACAACTCCGATTGTAATACTAGTCATAAAAGTTATTAAATGGTTAAAAAATATAGTGCATATCACATTACCTTTCAAATCGATAACAATTCTATTCTCTCACTCATTACGCGACAATTTTAATTAATTTTGTCGTTCTATTTATAATTACATATATCATCAGCATAATCTTCTTTCACTGTATCCACGCCGAGTATCAAAAGCAATTCAAAGCTCAAAATAAATTTAATTACAAAATTGGAATGCTCAGGCTATTTGTTCTATCCTCATTTCTTTCGTTATCGTTTCTCATCTTCGCTTAAAGCACTCCCTTTTTATTTTCCAGACGTTCATTGATTGCATCGTTAGGGGAAGGACAAGCTTAATCAAATGGCTTCCATTTTACGCTGCCTTTGTTTCCTTCCGCCGTAAATTGTGGCTAAAGAAGCGGTATTCAAATGAGCTTGTTTCAACGTACATTAGTTGAAAAAACAAGGCTCAATTGTTATAATTCGCATTTGTATTGAAAGCTCCCATGATTCCATAAATCATTACGAACTGCATTTTGCTTCGCATTGCAATAGATTGAATGTTTATTATGATGGTCTTTAATAATGTTAGTCTATATGTTATGTATAATATTCTATACATCAATTTATTGATTTGCTTGTAAAACTGAATGCGTGTCTTAGCTGCAAATAATTTTTTGTCTTACATTTAAGATGAATATGGTTCCTTCTCAAGAAAATGTAATATTTAAACTCAAATATTTTTCAATTTTGAAATCTTTTTTAAAATTTTTTTTTTCTTTACTCTTACATGAAAGTGTTACATACTAGAAGTAACCTAAACAATGGCCCAGCTAAGTTCCAATTATTTTACTCATTAATATACTCAATTAAACATACTCAAACAATTAGTATTTGAGACACATGGGAAAGGAATAATAAATAAAAAAATAAATATATACTTTTGATTAAATAAGTTATTAAGCAACATAAAAAGTCACACAAGGTGTTTGACATGCCACGGAGGTGAGAATTCACATTTTGTGGACAAAAAATATACTAAAATAAATATTATTAAAAAATTGGTGGGTAATTAAAAAGCATTGTTAAATGACTTGTTCTTAAAGTTTTTACTGTAAAAGGAGTGTGATAGAAAAGTTACTTTTCGAAGAAGTATCCGTATAAGATGAATATGAACTGCATTTTGCTTCGCATTGCAATAAATTGAATGTTTTTAATGATAGTCTTTAATAATGGTAGTCCATATATTATGCATAATATTATGGAACTTTTACCATACATCAATTTATTGTTTTGCTTGTAATACTGAATATGTGACTCAACTGCAAATAATTTTTTTGCTTAAATTTAAGATGAATATATATGAAACTATACTTTTGCTTTTTTAAGAACGCAGATCTCTGTAATTGAAAACCAGCTAACTCTCATGATAGGTATCGTTTAAGGAGGTAATAAGATACGCTAGGTTTATAGCATACTAGTGTACCCACACGGCTTTGCCCGTAGTAGAAAATTGAAAGGTCTTTTTGTTCTCCTGTACATTTACAAATAATGTGTGGTGAATTTCTCGCCACTTGGCTTGCCCATGTTACGGTTCCACGTTATGATAACTTGGTAATTTACTCGTCTATCTTATAATTATGCTCGGGAAAATGTTCTTAAAATTGGAATAGAAAAAGAACAAAGTCAAACTTCCAAAAAATCGCTTCGAGGTGCACACCTTCATGCTACAGACTAATTTTGAACCAAATTTCATAAAAAATTGTCAAACGGTCCTGGCGCTATGCGCGTCACAGAGATCCTGACAGAGAGAGATCCAGACTTTCAACTTTATTATTAGTAAAGATTGTGCAATAAGCGGTTTTTAATGCAACGGATTTCTCTATTTTTAGGAAAAATTTGGAGCTACTTGCTTCTCAACTCATGTATTTTGAAATTATAACGAAGTAAAGTGAAAAAAAAATATGAAAACAGTACCACATAATATCAAAAATTAACTGGTTTGAAATTTAAGTCACCAATTAAAAACTATAAAAAGAATAACAACTCCTACAGTCAAAACTATTGCAATGCATTGTCTAGTCTTTTACATTTGTCCATTTTTTAAGCAACCATGAAGTTACTAGTCGTTTGTTTTTTGGACCAGGTTTTAATGTTTGTAATTTTTTCTTACGTTGAATGTAGTTTAAATTCCTATGAAAAACGATCGCTTGAAATAATTCAAGCTGATCCTTTTTATCGTCCTAAACGATTACTTATTCCAAGTCTCATGTTCATTCTTGTTTCGTTTACTAGTTCATTAATAGCGTGAAATGTTCAAGAGTCGCGGTCACGAGAAGTGCGGGAAAAAAAATGATGCATGTTTTCTTGTTATTTTCTCAGTAGTTTTAAGTGAAATCATTGTAAATATTAGACTCATTTTGCACGATTGGATGCATTTTCTTCTACGATGATTTTATTTAAATCTTGCAAAACAGTTTTTTAACCCAAAATTGATTTCAAATTGCATAGCTCAAAATTTCAGGGTTAATGTCCCTGCATGTGTCAACTTTTTACTCATACCGTAAACCGGGGTTACTTTAATACAGGTTTCGCATATTTTGTATTGTAGTAGCACCCTCATTTTTCAAGATATTTCATTAATTCTTGAACCAAACGATAGCTTAACATCTCAGCTTTAAATTGCCTTTTGAAATTCTTCGATATATTGAATAGGGAGGGAGGGGGGTCATTTTTTTAAAATTAATGTTACCCCATCATCCGGGGTTACTTTGTAACAACGTGTTTTCTCCATCTAAAACGACTGTTTCGGTGGTTTGTAATATAGTTACCCCATCCAAAAGATAGTTTTTTTTAATAACAAAATTCAATTTTTCCATTTTTTGGGGGGTTTAAAAAGTTGGTTTTAAATGAAAAATTTTGCGCACTCTGAAAATTGATTCTTGAAACCCTGAGACCACCAGGGGGTCGCCAATTGTAAAATTAAGCCCGCCAGAACGGTTCAAAAATAAAAAAACAGGTTTTTATAAAATTACCCCGTCAGTCTAAAGTAACCCCGGTTTGCGGTAACAATTATCCCGATGACTTAGATTGCAAACCAGATTTGTCTACATATTGTCGAAAATAATTTTGTGGGTTATTATTTCAAGCTGCATCAGTAGAAAAACTGGTAATTCCAAATGCTGCCTTAAAATAAAGAAATTCATTGCATCAAAATCTTAGAACTACACAGTTTTCTGCAAATCTAACATGATTTTATTGCCTCTTAGATAGTTTTTTGAATGTGAACTTTCATAGAATTAGTGCTTTTTAACATTAGAAACCTTCAATATGCTAGTATAGTCATTCTTACTTTATTACTGGACTGCTTTGAACATCATTATAAGTTTTTTGCACCTGCTTTACATCTGTCATTTTTGTTTTCCTAAAAAAAAGGGAGACTAGGGATACTTCATCCCGACTTTGGTTTTCATTTTTTTTCTCTGCTGCAAATTATCAGTTTTTTAAAAAAAGTACGTGAACAAAGGCAATTTTTTCCTCTATCTGATATTTTTTAATGTTGCAATTAAACAGATAGTTCTAGTAAAATACTTTTTTTTCTATAACTTTATAAAGAGATCATGTATCCCCATATCAAGGGATACATAATCCCTTCATGGGGGATACTTCATCCCACTGAGAAAATACATCGATTTTTCATTAGATTAGCAATTTGTTTATGAATTTTAGTTTTCTACATAATGTCTCTAAAATTTAACACTTTTTCCTAATTTTCCTTATTAGATTATAATAATGTGAACACAAAATTACATGGTTTTGAATTCCACTAGGACAATTGTGAAAAAAAATGTACACAGCTTTAATGAACTTATGATGCTTTTGATCAGTTACTAATTCTCCAATACATTTTTGAGCAATATATTTTATAAATAAAACTAACAGTTTTTTAAAGTAGCGTAATGAAGCTCAAATTACAATAAATAAAAATAAAAAAAATACGACGACAAGCACTAAAATCAATTTATTTGCTTCTTGTCTTGCAAGAATAAAATTAAGAGTTTTATCAATTGGATTCTTTTTTTAAAAAAGAGGGAAGAAAAATGTAAGTATCAGTATACTTATAAAAAAGAAAAAAAAGCCTGGCTTGTGTTTTCAAAACCTCAAAAGTCAAATGCAAACACTTCGTTTGTTGTAGTTCTTAAAGTTCCGCTCAACACAACTGGATGTGTGTAGCTTAACACATTTCGTCAATTTTTCAGGAAAGATAGTTTGATTAAACATACTACCTTTTCGCTTTAGAAATTTATTTCAATCCAACTTTGCATGTTATCTGCTAATGGGTCTACATGATGGACATCTCACCTTTTTTGTTGTAAATCTTACTACAGCAAAATCATTTTTTTTTCATTCGAATAAGGATTTAATATCTATTTCAACTTGTTTAAGCTCATTTGGCTGATCAGAAAATAATTCATCCGTGGAGTTTGTATATATTTAGATGTTTGAGGAGTTATTTGGGTTACAAGTGCGAACTGATCTTTTAATTGCTTAGCATATTTACTGCAGTAGTTTTTTAAATCCATCACTCGTGCTATTATAAATTTTATTATAGGAACATGGCTTTGAATGTTTAAAGTGTATAATGTGTTACCAACTAAGTAAACAACAGTTCTATTGTTTTATTTGCGTTTATATTGTCATATGGATACTTGATCCCTAGGATCATGTATCCTTCTAAACGAAGGAATCAAGTATATGAAGAATTAAAATATGCGAAGTTAATAAACATACTTGCGCTATTATTAACAATCAGTGACAATTTACCAAAAATATGCCTCAATTATTAAAGACTGTCTGTACTTTAACATTACACTTCGGTATTTTTTTTTTAAGTTGTGTGTAACGAATAAAGTAAACTTCAAAATGCTTTCCAAAAAAAAAAGTTTCCCTCGACACTTTCAGACAATCATTTCTTGAGCTAAAACAAAACGGCTTAAAAAGGCTAAGTGTGTCAGTATTTATGTACAATCCTCATAATATATTGTGTGGAACATAAGGATTTTTTGTGGACCTTTTAAATAATAAAAAAAGTATTACTTTAACATTATAGTCAAGATTCAAATTTCGATTTAATGATTTTGGTATATATTTGGCTGTGGGATCATGTATTCCCAGCATCCACAACGCTTTTTATTTAATAACGCTGTAAACAAGTAACTAAAATTTAAATAAAAAAAAACGACTGGGTCGCAAATGTAGAATAAAGAAAGATATTTGAAGATTCTTTCAAAATCATTTTCTCTTAAAAACCAATTACAAGTATTTTATTTGTTAATTAATATATACTGGCAACATATAAATATTTTAAATCATTGTCTTTTTTTCCCTTGTCGGCCAGCAATAAATTCAGTTACCAATCGCGAGAATAAGGTTTAACCGTATTTAAAATCATCTTTAAAAGAACTTTATAATTCAAACTCTAAGATGGAAGTTCCAAACATATTTTATCAGACGCAGAAAAAAATACTTTTAATATTGGTACTAAATTTTTAAATGCGTTTTCACTGCAAAAATCGCGAAAAACCTTTTAGAAGTTTTAATTAATATCTTCGTTAATTAATGTCATCCGAAGACGCAACCTAGCTAAGAACACTCTCGATCAAATCTCCTTTGGAACATTTTTTAAAATTTCTTAAATCAGTCCATCCGTTTAGGCGCTAGACACAAATACACTGATTTACAGACACGTCAGCCTTATAACCGCCTTTCTTTGTGTGTCGGGGTTTAAAAGGAATAACACTCGCTTCTAAACAGTCCCGATTAATTTTAAGTGAAATAATGTTTTTTTTTTTTTTTTTTTGTATTTTTTAGTAAACAGTAATTTTTTTTATCTGCAGTGATTTTTTTAAATATAAACTTTTGTTAGTAACCGAGAAAGAAATATCTGAAAAAACATAAACTATGTGGGAAGAATATCTTGCTGAATAGGAGGAAAAAATGTCGGCTGTAATTGAGTACGCTATTAAGGTAAATGTACCAATGATGGGCCATGCGCTTACAATGAACCATCTGCTTTTTTGGGATAAATAATGCTTATTACACATTAATGGGAACAAATGACCTAAGAGGTTATCCACAAATCTGTACCTCAAGAGCCAGAGAAACGTAAGTCACATTATGATAATTTCATAGTAGACAGGAAAATCTTTTTTCTGGCCCAAAGGGTGGGACGTGCGCTTTTTGTCAAAGAATGGGGTCGTTTCCAAGATTTTAAAAGTATTTTTTTCTGAAACAGCATGCATAAAAACATAGGATCTGACCATTTTTTTAAATTATTTGTTTAAGTTTAATATTTAAAAAAAAATTACTTAAATCGGTGCGCTTTCATTGTTTACGCTTCTGTCTGATATCACAAATGATGAAATGCCATTCAGTGTTGCCATTCACGATAAGAAAATGTTTAATTCGCATTTTTACACACGTGTATTGGCAACGATATGGTTGCTAGCAAAAGCGCAATTTCAATTCGCTTCTTGATTATCTTAACGTGGAAACGCTGTAGAAAGATGCGCCAAAGAACATGATTTGTGACGTCATCAAGACCACGCCTTGTTTAAAAAATTGGACATTTAAAAAAATAATTAAAAAATAACTGTTGGGAAAATGAAATTATTTTCTGGGTTCATGATTTTTTTTTTTGCTTATTCTATCAAATTCAGTGACTAAAAGTACTACTTTTGACTAAAGGAAACAACCCCGTTACGTTCACATGGCTCGCTGCAAGTTAATTCTACATACAATGCACTAATAACCAGAAAATCGCAAGTTTTGGATTTACATCCTTCTGGCTGTGAGTTACAGAAATTATGTCGTGCTTTGATAGGGGGATGGGGTGTACAATTTTCTCCGATTGGTTTTCCTGCTGTTAAATCTACTAATTGCCATTTTTCTCCCCCTTTAGCGCTTTGTCCCACATATGAATTTACATCTGCAGTGCCAGGTATTAATGCATCATACGTTACGGTAGCCTTAGTATTGGATCCTGCTGTAATGCTTCTAGTTACATAATCTCCGGACTCTGAAATATTTCCTAGAACTAGCTGCAAACCTGGATAAAGTACTGGACTTCTTTTCCGCCCTTCCTTAAGATTTGCTTTCACTGTTAGCTCTCCAGATAGTCTTTCATGCAATGCGAGTGGCAAATTATCAGACAGAAATTTTTTTTTGCGTTCCTCATCTGTTAAGATAAATTCTACATTTGTATCAAATGTTGCTTTTTCGACGTTCTTCAAAACAATTAAATCTGAAGTATTGTTTGCTGTAACTTTGCCAAGATCAATAACGTGAAAAAATTCTGTAAATTTTGCAGCTAGTAATCGAAACGTTAAATCTAAATTTTGATGTGGAGTCCACGTACTTGCATTGCTTGATGAAAGTAATACTCCTACTTGATAAGGCTGACTGGTTACCCATCTACTGTTTACTGCATCATATTTGCCAAGTTCTGCTACTTTGACCGCATTTTCGTCGTCATCGGTTAGTAAAACTATTGCATATTCCTGTCCTGCATGGCAAAACACCGGAGACCAAGTTATGCGTCTTGCCGTGTCATGTAATTTTACATCCTTTGGCTCAATATAATTTTCAGCAATGACAGCCTGAGATGACATTCCCACTGCTGTTTCTCTGATCTGCACAACAACACGTCTTTTGCCTTTATTTGTGAACCATAGCTCCACACCTCCTATGTGCCTACTTTCATTTAGTGTAAATGTCTGTGCTAAAGCATCAACACGTTTGCTAGAAAAAAAACTTCTTCTCTCTTCTATAGTAATAGTTTTTTTACCAGTATAAGTTGCCTCTACATAGCTTCCCTTATCCCCGTAAAATTGCACTAATTTAGTACCTACTGGAATATTTGCAGGTATCTTTATTTTTCCACCTTATTGTCCCTTATTGTTAGCTTCCACTTTTTTTCCTGTATGCTATAGGTGTAATAGAAATGCCATCAAATTTTACTTCGTTAAGCTTCTCACTTGGCTCAAAGCCTTCAATTTCAAAATCTTGTACTGCTTCTCTCCATAAATTCAGCTTCATATGAATTACTTGACAATAGCTCTGTTGTTTCTCTAGTATTAAACTCTCTTGTCACTGGACTTGACCAATTGGTCTTTATCTCGGTCCAGTGATCGGTGTTTTTGTTCATGGTAACTTTTGCCGGTACTGTATCAAATGCCTGATATGGATTGATTTTTTCTCCTTTAGTCTGTAAAGGAAAAAAAGCTGTTATAAAACTGCTTGTAAAAGCTGTTCTAGTACCGGCTCATGTTCATACGGCAATAAATAAGGTTCTTTACCTGTTTCAACATCAGTAATTTCCACGTTTATCGGCAATATCAGTTCCTTATTTACTATTGCTACAGTTTGGGAAACACCCCGATCACGCATATCATCATCAAAGAATGGATCAACAAATACTCCTTTTTTGGTGGTAGGTTCTCTTGAACTTACATTACTGCGAGACGCTCCTCTGCAACTAGCGCATAAAGATCTCTTATTCCACTCTTCATTGCTTCGAGTTCATTCATCGGTACTACATGGATAGCATTATTCATTACTTTCACCCCTTCTTTTCCCCCATCTTCCCACGTTTGATGAATGTAGCAGAGCAGCAATTGTCCACTAGGTGCTTTTGGCATAGATAGTTTCCAAGGGTGGGCAATTCCCTTGATTCTTCTTACCACCCCTTTTGCATCTATGGTAATTAAATCAAATCGGGGCATCTTCCAGGTGTAATCTATCAAACCCAAACTATTATCAACTGCTCCCCTTACTTTACATCCCTGTTCATTTACATCTTCAGGGCTCACCTGAGTACGACAGCGATAAGTTATTTGATAACTACTCCCAAGTGCGCCGAGGTCAAGTGTTAAGATTGACATTTATATTCAGAATTGGTTTGCTAGAGTGTAAAGTACCAATGTGATATATATTCAGGATCAACTGATACAGCTCATAAATAGAGAAGACATCCTAATCGGCGAAGAAAAAGCTAAAATAGCAATGGCTACTTAAGGCCGGTGTGCCTATAGATGTGATAGCTAAAATGATCGGCCTTTTTATTGATCACATTAATAAGATTCAAGAAGAGAAGTTTTAGTCAGAACGTTTTTTATTAAATTCTCCATTCTAGTAATTTTTATGTTGCAATCCATTTTGGTGTTTGTATAAAACCCCTTTTATATAAAACATTCAATAGGAGGGTAAAATGCCAAGGAAGACAGATCGTCATGCTGCGGTACTTAATTAGTCAAAGGGTGTTATTCAACATGCAGATTCTAAGGTTGCTGCTGAAAGGCGTTTAGCTATTGAAAGATGGGTGAAAACTTATATTAAGAAAGTAGAATATCTTAAAGATAAGCTACAATTCTTATACAACATATTTCGCGATGAAAGTTGTTGGTCAGGTATAAGATGAAACAATACAATCTGAGGACAGAGATTTACTGAAGAAAAAACAGGTGGAATAGAGAATCCACTTTCCAAATATGATATGGCATGTCGATACTGTGTGATAGATAAAATTCCTTTGCTCTTTCAGAAGCAGTTTGAGTCTTACAAAAGTAGCTTCTCTTCCGAAGAGGTGGATGATGATGGTAAGCCTGCAACTAGCAATAACAAATATGTAAAGAGTTAACTGTTGAGTTATATGAAAAGCCAAGATCCTGTATTTACTTTCTGGATCGATAAAGAGTCCGGAGGATTAAAAGAACATGGCAACGCAGCAGATGGTTTTAAGAAAGCCATAAAATTTAAGTGGAGTGAGGGAGTAGAGTATTTCTATTATTGGCAAACAAGCAAGTAAAAGAGAAAGAAATTACTAGCGCGATTACTACCTTGTCCTCTGTTCAATGTGACCATAAAGGTGCTGTCATTTTAGATTTTTGTCTTAGTAAAGTGAGTGATCAAGCAAAAAATAAGCTATTTAAAGATTCTGAGCTATCAAAAAAAGATAAAGGAGTGTACTCTCTTCTTAGTGCATTGATACATCAAGGTTTTTTTGATATAGTTCAAGCTATAGTTCCAACATTTAAAGACGAAATACTAAAGGATAAGATACTTTCGCCTCGGAATTATGCTCTTCTTCTTTCCTTGCTTTCGGACATGATGCTCAAAATCTTGTCCGAATCATGAATCTTGTAAAGTGTGGTAATTTCAATAACCATGAAGGACAGGAAGAAAAGGCTGCGGTTTTTTTCTAATGGCATGGTTCCAATCTAGCGTGCTCTTGCGGGATTGATTGTCGTTTGGAGAAACAGTAAAGGATGTGGTGATACTACAAAAGAGAATGAAAAGAAGAGTGATATATTAAAGGTCCTTGGGTTTGCAAAAGGGTTTTGTACAGCTGGAAGTTTTATGTATTTCAAAAAATCTATTCTTGTTAACCTAAAAGTGGTTGGTAGGGATGGCATGGACTATGATGTAAATTATAGTGAATTGGCAGAAGAGTTATTTGCTGAGTTAAAGATAAGATGCTTTTACCTTCTGAGGTAGGTGGCTCTGGTGATCCGCAGTCTATCTTAGAAGCTTCTGGTGTTAATAGTTTTTCTGGTCGTAATAAGTAGGAGTATTTTATGCATGGATTAGTTAGAAGTTTGATAAATGGAGATTGCAATGAGTTCACAGAAAAGTTTGAATACTTTCTGGATTCATGTCCGTCTTTTTTGCATTCGGTTGGTAAGGATCGTTTCTTTCCTGCATTCTTTTTTGGCATGTTTGCCACTGCGTTTGATTCCGGTGCTGCAGACGATAACGAAAAGATTTTCTTCCGTTTTGATAATGACCCAAATGACTCGAAGAGGAAATCTAAAGGTTGCTGTTCTAAATAATAAAAGAGAAGACAAGGGTGCAGAACTGTAAAATGCTTTACTGTTTCTGATAGAGAAAACAGTTATGGCTCAAGATTTAGTGAAGCAGAGAGACAGCAGGTAGAAGGTATGCTACATGGGGAGTTAAACTGGCAAGAGTACATTATGAAGTAAACATTCATATGGTCAGATAATCTAGGGAAAGATGAAGAAGAAGAAGTAATAAGGTGTAGGCAGTTTCCCGAAGGAGAAGCATTTACTGGAAACCATGCATCCTATCTTACTAATAGGTATAGATTTCAGGGGATTACCAGAACACCTGGACTGCAAAATAATTATTTACCGGATCTGATGAATCAATTAGAAAGTGATGATGCAGATGATGTACACGATACTACTGAGGAAGTTTTTCAATATATTATTGGTGTCTATGATATATATAATCAGGCATTGGGTTTCTATGGTAGAGAGTCTGACTATCATGGTTTTGTGTCCGGTGTTTTGATGCACTTTAGATATCGCAATGTAGCTAATATTTCCCTTGAGTTGTTTGTAGGGGGTGGGTATGCAGATATTACTTCTTTTGTGCGCGGTACAGAAAGATCAATGAATTCTTTTCCTTGTATAACTGAGCTTAAGGCAGGAAGAAGAAGAGATGGATATGCTGATCGTGCATTAGAACAGTTTAGAAATTATGTTAGTAAATGCCCTGTATCATCTTTATCTGTTCCAACCCTATCAGGAAGTGCTGTTTGCATTGGAATGAAACCCGATCTTGATAATCAACGTTAACTGCTCGGTATAGAAGATTTTTTTTAGAGAGAGGATCTTCTTTAGTAGAAAGACTATTTGAACCTGTGGAAGATGAGGAGATCGAAGAAAATATTAGGGATTATCTACTCCATCCAGCCTTCGGTGTACCTGATGTACCAGGTATTAAGAATTGGGGTGGTATTAATGCTAGAGATAGAAGAATATTTCTCTACACAAGTGTATTCGCTTTCGCAAGTATTGCATTTGCAAAAGGAACTGTGTCAACAGAAGAAAATCGTGCAATAGTAGATAAGCACTTGTTTCACTATGGTGAAAATGCAAGAATGTTAGATGTACAAGGGTATGATACACAAGTAAATGTTGGAGATCGTGCTTTGACCCTGGTTTTGCATGTATCACGTGGGAGAGACCATAGGAAGGAGGTGATTGTATTTCATGTTCGCCACTTATTGGCTAATCAACGGTTTCCGAACAATGGAGTAGATCTATCACGTTGGCCAAATGCTATAGTGCATGAAGTAGTATGTAATTTGACCGTAAATAGAAGAATAAGAGGAGCTAACGATAATCTTGGCTTGACTGTTGCTGTAGAAACATTTGACTCACCTGATGACTACCTGCGGGATAGAGGTAATCAGCCTTTTCAAGGTGAGCTTTTACGGATAGATGGTGTTGATAATGTGAATCGCGCTGCAAATGTAATGATGAATACTGGCTGGGCAAATGAAGATCAAGATAGCTATGAACGGTTGTACCAAGCAATTTCTAATGTGCTATATCCATCAAGAGGGGTAGTAAACATAGACAATGCTAGGGAAGATGGGTTTCATGCTATATTGCATGGGTTGTTTTACACTTGTGATAATCCTGCCAGAGTAATTAGTGAATTTCAGGTTGGAGGAGGAGGAAAGTTAGACCTAGTATTGTCACGAGCTTTAGGAAGGAGAGGAGGTACTCACCCAGTTGGAAAAGAGAAAAAGTTTGCTGCCACTGGGGCAGAGGTACGAGTTAGAGCAAGAAGCAGATAATCAGTTGGCTGGTTATGAGAATAGTAGAGGATTTGATCGTATTACTGATGGAAATAAAATGATTCTTTCGTACGCTGTACTTAATGATCAAGCACAAGCTCCAAATACTTTTATTACATCGGTTACCCACCATCCTCATACTCTGCATGTAAAAAGTGACTTAGGCAATGATGGCTTAAATGATTTTCCTTATCGACATTAAAGAATTATTGAGGGTTCAATCGTCTGTTGTGAATAGAGGGTCTATGGTAATTTATTTTGCTAGACAAGATTTATAGTTAGAATTGCTGGAAATATTATATTGGCTACTTCATCTCGTAACCTGAATGGCTTTATTGAGTAGAGAATTACAGGATGGACAGATAAAAGAAATCCATGTGTCAAGTTTAAAAGTGAATGGGTTAGGGGTATCAAGTTGAGGAAAATTGTAAATGAGCCTAAGAGAAAATTTGTATTTTTGATGATTTGATGTGTTAGAACTAAGATAACTCTGACGAAAAATTTTCAAATTCTGCTTGCTATAAAGTCATTTTTCTTTGTTATTCTTAAATAAATTGCTATTAATTTAGTAATATATTTTATTAGAAACTTAAATAGCACAACCATTTCCAGCGCCCAAAACCAGTAAGCATGAGAAGTGTTTGTCTTGGGATGCGTTGGTCTACCAAACAATACATTCGAACTTTTCTTAATAACAATCCTACTATATCGTAAAGCCAGCTATAGTAGCCTACTTTTACTAAATTTATATATGAACTAATTTGCTTAGCTTTATTGTAACAATTTTGCGTTTTTATTTTCAAAATCATATTTTTACGCAACGTGTTCTCGCAAATGTACGTACTTTTTACATTTTTTAACAAGTAAATAATTGCATTCTTTGTAACGCTAATTGATATGGCATTTTTTCTCATATTTTATCATAACATCACACTCTGGACCATACATCTAGAAGTCAAGTATTTTTGTAGAAAGCTACAATTTTAAGATTCTTGCAATAATCCTAGTAGGAAGAATCCGTACAATATAAGAAACGCACCACCAGAAAACTGGAAAAGCTGTCACTATCTTTTCCTTAAAGACATTTCTTAAAATATAAGCTGCAGCTTTCTGGGGCTTCCATACAAAGGGAAGAGGCTTATTGGGTGTAAACAACATGTCTGGTTTTATTGGTCCTGGTACTATAGTAATAAACTTTACAGTACTGTAAGCATATTGGATATTTAGTGATTCAAAACAGCTCTTTAATGCTGCTTTGCTGGCGCAATACGCAGAAACTCGTGGTACTGCAAGCATAGCCGCAAGAGAAGATGTAGCAACAAAAGTTGCTAAAGAATTGTTATCAAGCCACTGCTCAATCCAGATAATAACGCCAAAGTAGTTAACTTCAAATATTTTTCTATGAACATCAGTATGAAAATTATCATCTTCCATTTCACTACATCCTGCATTAAGAAAAAAAAGACCGTTTGTGACATGGGGAGGGAGGGGAAAACAAGAAGTATGACATCAAGCATTTTTCATAGGAATATAATAGTAAAAATAGCTTGACATGTGACGAAGGTAAGGGGAGGAGGAGGATGGGTATAGTGTGGGAAAAAAGTCTACTTTTGATTATAAATAGATTTTTTTTTTCAATTCTCACACATGCAAAATTTTTGATTAACATTTTTTTTAATTTAACATCGCAGTTTCTGGGAATATTGAAGTTAAAAGGTTAAGATAAATATTTCTACAAGATGTTACTTTGCTAAAATATAGGTAATATTTCTTTTGCAATGCTTTTCTCCGTTTCATTAAGCATTTATTAGAGTGTGACTGATGTTTGTAAACCTTAAAATAAGCTTGTAATAGTGTCTAAAATAGTCCATTGAGTTGATTTTGTAAAAGATGAAGTACAAGGTTTCTTTTTTTGGTGGTTGTTACTGAATTTTATCACGCATTTTTCAGTTTGATGTAAAGTGTAATTAATTTGTGGAAAAAATATTGAATTTTCAAAACTTTCTAAAAATCATTATTACTACCCTAATAATTCTGTACTGAAAAATTAAAAAAACATTTCATAGGTTTGACATTCTTAGGGAAGTCTAATTTTTGGGCATAAACCAAAGTAGGATGGATAAGGGATGACGATGCCCCATAAACATTTCAAAAGTTCTTTATTAAGGACCACCCTAATGTTCCTTGTTAGCACCTTTTAGGTTTTGTATAAACGACTCAGCTGCAAAATTTTGAAACTGTAAATTTTATGCTGCAAATGTATAATTAAATCCGAGGAGAGTTTAATTTCGTTATTTTTAACTAGTCAGCAGACAATTTATATCTGCTACTTTCAAAAGAACAACGACACCAATTTCCGAAAATAACTCTAATTTTACTCTTAAATACAGTCTAATTAGAGATGCGCTATTTGTTTTGTTCTCATTTCCCTTGTTATCAGATGATTGTTGTTTGATTTAAATTATTTTTCTGTTCTCAGGAAAACATTGTGTTTACCTTTATCTAAAATTTAACGGTAATGAAATAATTTCCGCTTCATGCTTCTTTTATGTTTTCCTCTAAAACATCTAACTCAGGAAACTATTTAAATTAGTTACAACAAATAAACTTTACTTTGTAATTTTTGGTGCAGAATATATTTGTAGACGCTTAAGAATATCAAGCAACATAATAAATATTTAGTAAAAAAAAATATTTAAAATGCTTTTTGGTAAAATACCATTAAACATGAAAAACAACTTAAAATTAAAAACCACATTTTCAAGAAGGTGCTGCAGAATGAATACAAAACTTCTTTTACATTTTTACTTCGTTTATGTGTATTTAATTTTGTTTTTCTATTTTAATAATAACATAAAATATAAGTGCTATTTCGTATTAAAGTAATGCATCAGTTTTTGAAACTTTTTAATGGTAATATTGTTTTTACTATTTTTTCTTTGAAAAGGAAAATAAATTTAATTATGTATTTTAACATTTTTATTTTTAAACATTTCTTGAAAACACTAACTTTTTAGTCCCGTTTTGACTTCCTTTCACAAAAAAAGAAGTGTTGCATTTGCGAAAAAAAAATTCAGTCAATGATCAGTCCTAATTTCCATTTTGCTCGCCCCTGAATGAATATTGAGGATTTTTTTCAACCCGACTACACGTGATATATGCCTAAGAACGTATATACACCCAAAGCATCCATTTTGTCGATACCCGAGTTAATTACGAGTTTTCTAGTTACGTCTGTACGAAGGTTGAATTTTGGTACGTAGACTCCTAGTGGGGTCTAGATGTGCAGCTCTCCTTTTGGTTGCATTCGGATGTTCTAAAGGCGGTCTTTTACACCTTTTGGGGCTAAAATCATTGTTAATTTCACTGCAAACTCAAATGGTGTTATGATTTGACAAACACATAGCAATATATATCGCCAAACTTTTGGTCGCCAAGTTTTGTCGCCAACTTGGCGACTTTGGCATTTTTTTTAAAAACTGGTTTTAATTTAGCCATATTTAAAGGGTTGAATCACGCTAAAACTACCAATATTGGGAAAATTTATCTGTATAAAATATTTTTTTTTTTTTTTTGCTTCGGTTCGCAACAGACTTGGGGTGAAAATATTTAAAGTGTTTCTTTGCTTAATCCGAGGCACTATGATAAAAAAATTGGAGTAAAAGGAAGTCATGTGATGCACACCATCAGCTCGTTTTGTCCATCAGTGAATGCAACCTATGACTTAAAACGCTTTTGAAATCGTTTTTAATCTCAACTTTTATTGGTTAAATTTTTCTAGTTGAGCAGAGTTATATGGGTTTTTGTGGAATATATTTATTTTTAATATTATTGCGCATCATATCGTCGACACCATACTAAAATAACGAATGTGAAGAATCGCGATTAGCGTTTTTCATATTCGAAGGTTTGCCGTAGTGCTCAATGTCAAACGATAGTTTTACACTTAAAGTTATTCATAAGAATTGAATCATTAAAAATAGTAAGACACGTCAGGTGTAAAAAAAACCGCTTGTTTTGGTTCTCCTGAAAAGTGTCAATCTTCACATTCGTTAGTTTAGCAGGGTGCCGACTATGTACACAAAAACAAAAATGCTACTAACGTCAAGTCGATTAATGAAAATGCCAAGTTGCAACATTTTTCTTTCTTCTAAAAAGTGAGACATTTCATTACCCGGAATCAAAATGAAAAATTACTACGATTTGGTACATTTCAATTTATATTACAAAAAGCGGGGTCCTATTCCTTTAAACACGGATTTTTTAAAAACATCTTCAAAAATGGTTTTTGCTTTCATTTCGTGCTTAATTAATGAAGAAAATGTTTTAAAAAAATTATAATTAGATTGGGGCAGTGAGAAGCAAGGGAATGGAAATGGACGCTTTAAAGTTTTGAGTAAAACGTGTGCTAAGTTGAAACCGTAGATAGGCCTCCATTAAAAGGTTTTTTTTTTCTAAGTCATGCTGTGTAGCAACACCTACCAAGGGATATTAGGTACAGTAAAACCTGTAAAGTTCACCACCCTTGTAAGTTGACCATTTGTCTAAGTTGACCGCTATTTTCAGCACAAAATTAGATTTTATCATATAATTCAACCTCTATAAGTTGACCACCTATTTAAGTTGACCACTAAAGTAGTACACCGCAAGTGGTCAACTTACACAGGCTTCACTGTACCATATTTTCCAGGTAAACAGATTTTTTTACCACGTGGACTAGTTATCTTCTAATTTTTAATTGAGTCTTACTCCCCTTTGCTTGTAGGTGCTTCCATTGTTATGGTTACAAAATGCTATGATACTTGTTATGATTACAAACCATTTCGGTAAATTTCACTTTAATTGAAAACAACAAAAACTGTACAGACTAGTGTTCTTAAACATTGCTAAATTTTGATGAAAAGACGAAAGTGTTCAATTGGTAAATTTTTAATTGTCATAAATTTAAAAAATGGGCATTTTCGTGAGCAAGAAAGAAAAAAAAAGAAAAAGAAAAAAAAGGAAACTGTATTAGACGTGCATACAGTAAATGGTGAAAAAACAAATTTGTGCAGTCGAGCCCGCTTATTGGAATATCAGATAAAATAACATCCCACTTAATGTAATAAAATTTCAGTGTACTGCACCATTGATGCGTGTTATCTTTATTCCGGAAAATGGAATAGCCCGCTTATTAGAATAGTTTTTCGTCACAAATTTCCTACACCATTAGGCTGGCTCGATTGTATTTTAATCCCTATTTTAACCCTTTGGTTTGAAATTTGCGATGAAATTTCCAAAATTAATCTGATCTTTTTCTTATTGTTTCTTGAATTTGATTTCGTTTTCTTTTCAAAATTCTTTGACATAGGTAAATATCTGGAAATATTATGCAGTTGATTTGGAGTTTCCTCTACCCAAATTTTTATACTTACTACCTATTATCTCGCTAAGCAGACAGCTAAATAGCGAGACTACAGAACACCAATTCCGGTGACAACAAATTACCATATGTTATTATACTAAAAAAAAAAAAAAAAAAAAAAAAAAGAAAAAAAAACGTTTTCCTCAAAATTCAGTACAGTTGAGACAAATATATTTTTAAAAGTATCTTAAATTATTACTGCAACTGATGGTTCGAATAGGTTATTTGTTGCACTAATAACTTCGTAATTACACATGCTATTCGCTTTGACAAAACGGTGAGTGAAAACCAAAGTAAAGGATATGGAAATAATAAAAACATGGCTTACAGAATAAGCAGACAGTTTTATTAAACATACCTTACTTTATAATTAACTTTAAGATTTTCCATTTAAAAGAGCAACAAGCATTTTCTTTGCTAAATTTACAGAGACTTAACATCGTAACTCTTGAATCGACGAGCTGATGTGTGAATCACATGGCTTCCTTTTACTGCAGTTTAATATCATTTTCCCATTATTGGTAATATTAATGTGATTCAATAGTTTACTCTCTAAATATCACCAACAGTGGTCAATTTAAAACCAGATTTAAAAAAAAATCCGCCAAATTAAAAATAATCGCCAAATTTGTCGCTCAATTTGGCGACAAAACTTGGCGACCAAAAGATTGGCGACATATCGCCAATTGTACACCAAATTATAGTACCACTTGAGTTTACATCGAAATTAACAATGATTTCAACACAAGAAGGGGCAAAAGACCCCTTTAGAAACATCCGAATGTAACCAAAAAGAGAGTTGCACAATTAGACCCCACTAGGAGTCTACGTACCAAATTTCAACTTTCTAGGAGATACCGTTCTTGAGTTATGCGACATACATACGCACATACATACGTACATACAGACGTCACGAGAAAACGCGTGGTAATTAACTCGGGAATAGTCAAAATGGATATTTCGATTGTCTATACGTTCTTAAGCACTTATCCACGTGTGGTTGAGTCGAAAAAAACAACTCAGTATTCATTCGGGGGTGAGCAAAATTGAAATTAAGGTCGATTTTTGAGTGAAAATTTTTTTACGAATACAATACTTCTTTTTTTTGTAACAGGAAAAAAAAAATGTTTGTTTTCAATGCAACAGTACGTGCCTTTGTGAATGTAATTTCATTACGCATGCACATAAATTTATCAATTGAAGCAGTGAGAGACAAAGGGATGTAAGTAGATTTTTAAAAGTTTCGAGTAAATTGCGGTTAAATTTTTTATTAAATCATCAATTATAGCAGCACCCACTAGAGCTACTAGTACTATGTCTTTCCCTAAAGTAGTGGAGAAATTCTCATACCACTTGTATTGATAATAATTCTTAATTTTGGCAATTACATCCTTTTGCTTATCACTGACACAATTTATCAACTAGGAAAACTAAGATGTTTAAAATATAGGGAGGATTTTCCACTCACATTTTTTTTAAATAAAAATGCTGAAAAAAAAACATACTTATCTCCGCTAGGAACTTGTTCAGAGAAAAATGGAGGGAACACACTGTTTAACTATAGTTCACTTTCCATGGACACTTTCGACTCCGGAAAAAACCTGCTTTTCACCGCATTCCGGTTATTTGCGAGGTTTTAGTGGAATCTTTCTACTCCTGCTAGCTTCTGGAGTGAAAGCGGTGTTTTTACCCGGAATGCATCACGCGAAACGAGTTCGTCTACTAGCCGCTAAGGATGATGGGTAAAAACCGCTTTCTCTGGTATAATGGGAGAACCTCGTTTTACATGGAAACGGGGAATTTTTCGATCGGTTTTTTGTGGAGCCAATGCGGGGATTTATCCGGGTCGAAAAGTATGTTGTAAACGCGGCTTATGTTACACCCTCAAAAGAGGGGACAAACTTTCATACAGCAAGAGATTGACAAGCAGCACCATGAGAGTTAAAAATGAATTTCTCCATGGGTTATATAAAATGCTACTATAGTGATAAAGAAATAACTGAAGCCTAAATCAAAAAGTATGATTATTAAATGACAAAACAAAATTTATGTAAAACCTCCCTTAACGGACACTCACAATTTGTTCGTGTATAAGTCCCTGATAGGTTTTTCCATATTATTCACTCTGAATAGTTTACACTTCGAATAATGGACATTCACTTCAACGAAAAAAAAATCGATTGCTACATTAAAACCTTCTTAAAGTTAGCCATACACAGTATGATAAAATTTACAAAGAGAAAAGTTGCCTTCTCTTTACCTGCGATTCGTTTTATGGTACATAAAATGCAAACATAAAACTAAAAAGGACTCAGCTATATTAATAACATATATTTTACTTTTAATTTAAAACAACTACGAAATTTATAGCAACTTCGCTAACCTATTCTAGCAACATTTAGAGAAACAAATGTCTAACCAATAAATCTCTTTTGGAACGACTCGACTCATCTGAACAACAACAAAAAATATTAAATAAATAGAATTAGTCCACTGATACATTTTTAATTTATTGTTTGCCAAATTTAACTTTCTTTTTTTCAATCAATCTTATTTTCCAACTAATGTATTGTAAATAAATCCTTCTATTCTACTGAATGCTTTACCAGTGCTTGAGAAGAAATGCTGGGAGTGATTTTTTTAGGACCTGTGTATAGCACTTTTTTAAGGACAGGAGTATGACATTTTCCATACAATTTGTCTGTTGCATAAGCCCAGGAATATAATTACGGTAACTAATGTTATTTTCAGATTCTAACCTCTTAATTAAACTACACACTATGATTAGAATTATTTTTTTTTTAACACAGAAAATTTATCCAGGAGAATGACAGCAAAAATGTTTCATACTCAAAGTTTTAGTAAGAACAGCAGACAAATCAACTTAATACTTAAAATACACCACCAGCTCAGTTATTCCATCCGTGGACTGCAGTTTCGCGCTTTTTAGCACTCATCAGCCCGGAATAGGAATAACATGAGCTGGAGGCGTAAAACCTCTTAAGGGAGCCAATTCTGCATTAGCTGCCAGTTTGTTTGGCTCTCCTGGCTCCTTTAAGAGGTTTTACGCCTCCAGCTCATGTGATTCCTATTCCCGGCTGATGAGTGCTAAAAAGCACGAAACTGCAGTCCTCGGATGGAATAACTGAGCTGGTGGTGTATTTTAATTATTTCTGGCTTAGCCCTGGCTTTAGGGCGGTAACTTACTACAAAAAATCCACTTAATACTCAAGGAATCGAACAAAATAGTGATAATAAACTTTGTTGTAGCACAGCAAATCATAGATACCTTTTTTAAGTGTATAATAATTGAACTCATTCCTAGGACAGGAGAATGACATGAAACCTGGGGATCAAGTTTAAAACGATGTACGTTGATGATTTAAATAATTTAATTTATTTAAAGGAATGCTATTTTACACCTTTAAGTATGCTTAATTTTGTACTACAAATTGAATTTGGAATGTTGATATAAAATTTTTAAATCGTTTAAGTCTATTTATAAAAACGGCTATGGACACGCCAAAAATGTGACTTCCTTAATATTTAAAAATTTTTGTAGAAAAATCTAAATGAGTTATTTTTTAATAAGAGTAGAATAACATCAGGTAAGTTATTTCTAACTATTAAAAAAAATGAAAGGTTTAACTTTCTAAGTTAAACAATTTTTGTGTTAGGCTATTGGGACGTAATATTGTTAGAATTTTGGAAAATCACCCATACATTAAAAAAGTTGAAAAACGCACGAAATTTAGCTTAAAATTACTTTATGAATTATAATCATATTATTTTGAATTTTTCCTAATTCCAGAAAAAAGTGGAATTATCTTAGAGACTTAAGTTCAATAAAAGCCCATTATTTTTCTAATATTCAAAAAACTAACATATGGCACCCAAAAACCAGCTTTTGGTTGAACTTCTGAATTTTAATGCTCCGCTCGAAGAAATATGATAATTTTCTTCTCTTTTAAAACAACTGTTTAGAGAACTTTCTTCATGCATAAGAGAAGATAAAATTCAAAGACTTGAAAGGAAAAGGAATAATTGTTGTGTTTTGATAAATTTGCTTTCTTATGTTGGAGTTATTCTGTCCGTTCTGTAAAATCCCATTTGCTAAAGCTTCAAAAAAAAAAAAAAAAAAAAAAAAAAAAAAAAAAAAAAGTGAAAAGGAAAGAAAGTATGAATAGATAATGCTCATAAACAAACAGCTGTGCATGATTGAACTGTTTATATTTATGCCACTTCAAAAAAATCTTAAGTATTTTTATATACCACACGTGCCCTATGACTGCCCTTCTGAAGTAGTGGAAATAATGGATTAAACTTCTTATGATATTTTAGGTTATCGGTTTCAAGGCTTATGGTAGTTTTCTCATAGAAATACTATAGTTGATATACGTCGTGTTATGAAATTAGATCATTTTGAAAGTGAAGAAAGCTAAAATTATCATAAATTCTTATTCTTTCATTTTATGTTTTTGTAATTAACCAAATTACATCCTTTAAAAAATATATATGTAGGCAGGTTTTTTAGAGTCAATAAATTTGCTATTGGATTTTACTTAGCCGTGATTTGGCAGTACGTATTTGCTTTTCATTGGTGTATAATATGTAACGAATCATATAACCCATTGTTGTGACTGGACGTAAGGTCAGGTTGTTGTTGTGCCGTTTAAGAAAAGTAATTAAATACAATTAGTTCGGTAATTATTATTGATCATTATTTAAGTCACATCCGATTCAACTATTTGTTTTTCCGAATCTATTTCAGACTTCCTTTAGAAAATGGTTTTAGTCTCAGTTTTGAAATTAAAAATTAATGTTATATTTTTATTAAAACAAAAAAAAAAAAAAAAAAAAAAAACATTTTTTTCTGTTTTTAATGTAAAGAAGTGCACACATTTCGCACTGCATAGTTTATTAATTTTTTGATGATTCATTCACTTATATTGCAAATATTTATAAATAGTATGACTTATTTTCTTTAAGATATTTTGTAAAACAAAACAATCAAAAATGACATTTTCACATTTTTTAGCGAAATATGAGATAATAAACTGCAGAGCGGGTAAAAAATGGAAAAAAAAAAAAAAGGGGGGGGAGAGAGAGAGAGAGAGAAAGAAATAGAACGTTTGAAAATATAAGAAAAACAAGTCTATCCTGGCATTGAAATCTTCGTCACAAGGATGAAGTAAAAACATGATCGAGTACATGAAATGTCCCCAGTGAGTGCATTAATAATGTGCCCAATGAAGGCCAACATGTGAATCCTGTAAAATCATTATAGATTTTAACTGTACAATTTTCTGACGTCTCCTGCGTTGGTTGAGTTTTAGAGTCGTTCATTTTAAGACATATATTCCTAATTTGGACTTTTGCTACTTTATTAAAAAAAATATTGTTTTTCAAAAAATATTTTAAAGAACAATTGCCTCTACGTAAGCATGTTTCTTTTAAGTTTTGGCTTTTGACTGCATTTTGTTTTTGTTTTGCTTTAAATTTACCAACGCGTGCCTCTTCTTAAGGGATCCAAGTTATGTACGGTAAATTAGGTAAGTAGGTCTCCTCCCACTTTATCGTAGTTCTTCACTTAACTCATTTTAAATCTTGGCGATCATTTTTCGTTTTGTTCATTGCCGTCAAGTTTGGTTAAATTTGCGTAGAAGTTACTTGTTTGGTGGTACCGTAAGTTATTTTGCTTTTTTAATGGAATTTTAAGCAAAACAAGATGATAAACAATACTAAAAATTGCATTAAAATGAGAAAAAGTCATGTTTTATAAAAATAAAAAACAATAGTTAAAAAAGGAAATAAAAAAAAGTTGGCAGAAAAAAATTGTTCATTACCATATTTACGGCATATATGAGCTCTAACATGCAGGGCAAAATATTTCCTTTTAATGGTTTATTTATAAAAGGTTGAAAAAGATTAAATTTAGGGCCATTTAGCAAGAGTATTAACCCTTGATTAAAACTATTTTTTCTCAACATTACCCAAAAATGAAAAGAAAATCGAAAACAACAAAACAAGTAAAAAACCTCAAGTTGGAAAGATATCCTAATATCAGGTGGAAAGAGAGAGCAAGATAAGAAAATGTGAAGTGTTCAGTAATTCACATTATTGATAGTATGGGACGATTCCACCAATAGGTAATCAAATTCTCTTAAACCTGCGAATTTAATAGTCAATCGTTTATTCTCATTTGATCTTTCTGAAACTTAATGGTAGATTTCCGAGATGAGAAATAAGTACTTTCGCAACGCCGTTCGGTGGAATAATTTCAGCGTTGGGTGAAACGGATCTCGAATTATCTCCTTTTGGCGGGAAGCGTAATCATCATTTGACATGAATTTAGTTGAAAGGGCGAGCCATTTCATATTGGATTTAGAACAATAGCAGTTATTTGCATACCCATTTCATTCTGTTGCAGATAAGGAATTACGTCTTTCTAATTCAAAGCGGTTGATTTTTGAAAATGTTGGTGCAAGTTTATTTTACTTGCTAATATTTTGCTTATTGATATAAGTATTGGGAAACAATGTATTACGAGACTTAGTTTCTAAAATTAATGTGGAAAGAAAGCAACAAAAGTACAACAGATTTACTAACATTTTTAGTTGCTGATAAAACTGTCAACAAACCTAAACGCGGAAGTAGATCCCATGGAATAAACTTTTTAGTTTAATGCAAGTTTTTGTGTTTGCAACGTGTGGCAATTTTTCAAAATTCTCAATCGACTGTAAACCATGTATGATTCGATGGTTTTCAAAAAGGGCATAAGTACCATTAATGAAACTTTCCAGGATTCAATAAAACGTGGTTATTTCATTTACCGATAAATTAATTCTGCCAGTCATCTTGTACTACTCCAGCCATAAATGAGATTGTAGTTCGACTGCGCATCATGTTTTTATTTTATTTTACTTTATTTATTTATTTATTTATTTGCTACAGAAATAAGTTGACCTATATAAGAGAAATGAAAATGCTAGTAAAATAAAAGTGCTAGTTTTGATCCAGGAATAAGGTTCTCAAAGTATCCCATCAGCACGGGATATTGCAAGTCAAAATCCAGCACCAGCCCCTTTGCGCGACTGTTTCCTTTTTCGCGACTCCCCCGAACCTTGCTTAGCTGCGCATTACGCAATTCAGTCTTGTCTCAGCAGCCGGCCGAGATGGAGGTTCTCATTGTTGATCCCACCAATTGCAGCATTCGTCCGGGAATGCCCCTTTTGCATGCCAAAGGGACTGCACAAGTGGATATTTATCGTCAGTTGACAAAGATGTATGGTGCCAAGTGTATGCCCGTTCAACAATTCCTAATGTGTGCGATGTTGTTAAGTTGGGGGGGGGGGGGGTAAAAAAGACCAGGTTCTTATACGCCGTGTCATTTATTATCATGGACTCTTCATAAAGCACATTAACATCTAAATCCAAATTTGCTATTTCAGAAACATAATCAAAAAGAGCTCACCCGTATGGCCATCATAGTAGTCCGATGAAGCGAGGAACACCAGCAACCGCGCACTCACGTCTCACATCCCCAACTGCCCCTCGAGCACCGGAAAAAAAGCGTTGCAAGACCAGAAAACGGAAGTCATATCCGCTCCGCGAACTTTCAAGAACATTCCAGAAAAATCGCGAAGGGACCCGAAGAGCCCGGAAGCGGAACCAACAAGAGGGAGCGCAACAAACGCACCCCTAGCCGAATTAGGTCGAGGGGAGGACCACGGAACCCCGTGGCGATGTTATAAGGAAACGCGAGTGTGGGCTCCGTTCGTCGGAAAATGTGGTTACCGGCACCCCGATGCAAGATAGGAATATGTGGCATTACCACATTTCCCTACGAAACGGAGTTTTTTTTCTTGAAGAAAAAACGGAAGCCAATCGGACCCAGATCGGGTGCACGGTGAACGTATGAATAGGGAGTGAGGTGCGATATGCGAATGCCTTACAATTCAGAGGGACGGGTTACAAGAGCAAAAGGGACGAGGATATGTACATACATATTGGTTAAATAAAACAATTATTACATACTGCAAATAATATTGTACATACCAAATACAATATTTTAGTCTAGGTTAGACAAAGTCTAGGTCCCCCAAAATTTTGCATCACATAAATTCAATAAAATTTTACTATCATTTCATGATACTGAAGGAAAGATTGTAAAACATATCTGAAATAACCATCATTCAACAATTCAATTACTCTAAATTTACCATGAGATACATTGTGTGATACCATGCAATATCTCTTCAATACACATTTTTTTTTTTTTTACTGCTACCCCTTACAGTTTGCATAAATGCATATATACGAAAAAGTTCATTTTAACCACAATATGGAGAAATATTTGCAGGATGACTGAAAAAAAACTTGTATTTTGAAATTAACATTTTGTTACTAACAAATTTTTGAAAAAAAAGTTTCGAATAGCCAATAACCCGGCACGAAACCAAACGGCACCAATGATAAGGGATTTTGTACCGATGCTAAAGAATGGTACCAATTATATGGAATACTAATGATAAAGAATTTATCCACATTTCACAAATAATACCAGAGAATAATTTAAAAAACATTAAAGCTAGTTTATTCATTGAGAGTATATAAAAGTACATTGCAAATCATGATCGTATAGTTTAAAATGTTAAAGATTAAGAAATGGCCATTTTGAAAATATGATATTAAAAGATGCTGATCAGCACATGTATGGTACACAAAAGTAAAACATTGTTTAAGACAATTACTATTCAAATAAAATCATATATTTTATAAAACGATGGTCACGTGGATTCAAAAATTGCATATTACAATTTGTTGATCAGTGAAATTATAAAAAATTGTAGAGCCACAAAATTGGATTATACGACCTGTCCGCTGTGATACATGAAAATTATGGCATGTTTGCCATTTTTTTTTCAATTTGTAAAAGTTCGGAGATGGCGAATGCACACGATTTTTATAGAAAGTTTTGAAATCGCCCCGCACACGATTTCAATATATATTATTTATCCGAATGTCGTCATCTTCAACGTATTAGACGGGAAGTCTTATCGGATTAAGTTGGATTCTGTTTGACGATCGTCTCACACACAAATATCTGTAGTTCAAGAAGGCATTAGCCTCATCACAATATCACCACACATCAGGCGAAACCCCCGAACACCAAAAAGTGTCCGGGAGTAGCGACACGAACAACTTTTCTTCCAACTACATTTTCATTCGATCTGATCCAAACTGCCGCCACATGGGAAAAAACAGCATGATGTGATTCAGTTAACTGAATGGTTGCAGTTACTGGCGGCGTACAACCGTAGGAGCGAAAATGCGAGGCTGGTGACTGGAGGTGCGTTTCACGTGGAGGTCGAACCGCGTTTGGAGGCAGGTGTGACGAACAGGGTTGTCACAATGGGCCAAATAATCCATCCGTTGTGGATATGTTTTGTGATTTTGGTCATCTATATTAATTAACCTTTGTAACATCTTTGTCATTTCTACTGAAATATAAGAATTTAATATTTTACACCTATGTAGGTATAACTAATTAATAATTCATTTGACCAACGGTTCTTTTCATGCGCAAAAGTATACAATTGAAGATAACAATAAAAAGATGGTCTTCAAGAGCATCATCTTTTTCTCACAAAAAGGACCTAACAGCTCTTACATATTGCGTTATTGGACGTATTTAATCATCATAAATGTTGACGGTTTAAAATTTTCTTTTGTCTCCCCTTGAAATCGTTTTCCCAAATCTTTCAAAAAGACGGGTCCTTTTCAATAAATCTGGCCATCTGTGCTTGTAGTGATTGATTTCATTCGTTTCAACAGATTTTGATGTAATTTTTATAACATTAAATGGGCTAGAAACATCAAATTTAACTTGTTCGCATTTTGTCGAATCGGCTTAACATTGGTTTAAGTATTCTGGACACAAGGGTGACATTTCTACTGTGTGGTCTCTTTTTTTTTTTTTTTTTTTTTGACTAGTGTAGATCCGTTACTAAAAACGTGACATTCCTATCGAGTTTCTAGAATGGTATTAATAACATTCAACGTTAATTGGGCAAATTTTACCACCAAAATTTTCTGCTTAGCCTTTGTGATACTGATGCAGCTGCAGCACAACTTGTGTTTTCTTCATTATGACAATGAATCTAGTTCTTCTGGGATCATGCCATATTTACTATGCTTCTTATTATTCCTTGTTATATCCATTGTTATATTCCTTGTGTATCCATTTAGAATAGAAACTGCACGTGCCCGATACTCGTATCCGTTTGGTTAACCGAATGTTGTGACAGTATGTCGAAGTGTTTCGTTATGAAACGAAAAACTTTTCCCCCACATCATTTGATTAACCTTTAACATAAAAATAGAACTTTTATATATGCTTTATGTGATTATGCGGCATGTAAAAGATCCTTTGGAAACTCGTTTGTATTAGAATTATCTCGGCAAAATTAAATTTCTCGCTCAATTTCGCATCAAAGGGAACCCAGGTTCCTCCATCTGGTGGAAACTTGGCGTCAAAAACTACTTGTGTCATGCATCAGTGCCTTAAAAGTGGCGCATAAAAGACTGATGTTTGTCAGTGTGCGCACTAGTTCTGGTAATGGCCAAATGGCCTCTTACACAGACAGCCCAAATGGAAACAAAATAAATATGCTTTAAAATTTAATTATTTTACCATACACCAGTTGGATATTTTTCAAAGAGCAAGTAAGTATCTGAGAGAAAAACGTTCATTAATTCTGAATATTTAACCTGCCTAAAATTCTCACCACTCGCTTGTTTTCGTGAGAGCAATATCTGATTAAATTACTTTAAAACAATTTGAACCTAATATAGTCTCTTTTATGTTTAACCGCAGTTTTAAGTAAAACTCTGTAAAAATGTTCTTCCACTTTCATCTCTTGACTGTTATTTTGAATAAACTTATCTTAATTACAATCCTCTTTATGTAAATAAGAACCCATTTTATTTCTACGGAACTAGGACTGCGTAAACGTATTTTCTGACATCCTTACGCGAAAGTTTCTCAACTCGCAAAATTAGGTAATTTACAAATGCACTTAAGTAAATATTTTACGTTTAGATGTTCCAGCTTCACTGTGAAAACATGTTGCATTACTTTGTCAGAGAGAAACGTAGGCGAGTGCGAAGTGTGTGATAACGATTAATCATGACTTTACGGGTAAATGTCCTTTTCTAGCGCAAAGTAGTACTGTAATTAAATAGCATTTTCGAAAGCTGCAGAAGCATCCGAAACGCAAAAAGGAAATTGAGACTAGATTAGATATACTTAATGCATCAATAAATGTTTAACAGCATGTAAGTTAATGTATTTTTATATTGATATTTACGAAGCTTTTGTTTCATTCAGTTCGTCTCTTGTTTGGAGTTTATAATATAAAAAATAATTAATTATATCTCAAAATAATTAAAATTTGGTTCACTGATTTTCTTCGCCTCAAATAAAACCTCAATACAAAACACCATGTTTTTTATCAGTTCAATAGAGAACAAGTAATCATTATTATTTATTTATTCAGCTCCAATACTGATAAATAAATACTCATTTATAATAATGTTAAACATTAAAATAAACACCTGATTTTCTGCATGAGTTGAAATTTGATCGACATTTGCAAAGTAACTTGAAGACGAACTAGAATTGCTTCTTAATTTTGAACTAAAATGAAGTTGAGCCTTAAACTAAAAAAAACACGACATTTTAAAATGTCGTTATTAAACCCTACCTTTATTCTACGCCATGACATTCCGTCGATTTTATTGGTTGCTGCAACGCCATTATTCGATTTTACAATATAGTCGGAAACGCAATAGTTATTAGTATTTTCTTTTCTGCCTTATAGAAGAGCCCTTTTTAAAAGAGAGCGTCTCAAAATAATATAAGTTTTGGTGACCTAAATTCCGACCGGGCTACTATTTCGGCCCAGTTATCTTTTTCTACATACTTTTTTTCCTAAACCACAAGCTATTCAATCTTATATTCACGAACTATGATAACTCAACTAAAATTTTCGTTGCCAAACATATAGCTTTTGCTGCCACATATAGCATCAACATGCCCGACAAGTCAACCTTACGACCTACATCTGCTGACGTAGATAAAATAAACTTACTCCAGGCATATTGTTAAAAATATTTTTTCAAAAACAGTTTTTAAGTTTTGAAAGCTTTTGTAAATATGTTCGTTTTTTTTCCTTCATAAGAGTTTTAACGGAGTAATTCTTCACTTTTTTTTTAATACGTTATAACATTATTTATTAGACCAAATGAAAAAAAAAATGCAGAGGAGTCGCTTAAATGTCTAATCGTTCTATGGCGAAAATTTAATAAGTCACTGGTTATGATCATTACGTGTTCTGGCGCAAAAATTGTGTTCAAACTAAACTATATTTGCAAAGTTTTTACTGCCTTTTCTTTTTAAGAGAAAGGAAAACCACATGAGTTGAAATCACAATAGATAATCAAAAATAAAATTAAAAATATTTTCAGAAATCAACCGTAAAACATTTTCCAAAAAGAAAACGACAACATAGGCAAATCCCTAATTTTACATCATGTTTGAGACTACTAAAAACCTTATCACGCCATCCATATGCTGCCCGACTAAATTTATCCCTACGACACAAAAACTAGTGACGAATGTTAGTAAAACAAGTTTTACTAACAATAATAATAATAACTAACAATATAAACTAACAATACTAACAATTACTAACAATAAAATAGGGTTACGACCCTATGTTAGAATAGGTATACAGTGGTTTCATATTTTTTTTTTAAATATTACCTTTTAAAATATTGCTGTTTTTACTAAAATGTATTTAGTTTATTCTTTTCCAAACGAGCTGCTGTGTGCATCATACGACTTCTTTTTTCGCCAATTTAATGATAATAACACCTTGGAGTAAGCAAGGAAACACGAAATATTTTCACCCCTAGTTTCTTGCGAACCGAAGCAAAAAAAAAACGTTTTACACATATTTATTTCCCCACTATTGGCAATTTGAATGTCATTCAGTGGTCAACTCTTTAAATATCACCAACATTGGCCAAAATGAAACAAGATTTAAAAATTAAAAAAAAAAAAAAAAAAAAAAAAAAATCGCCAAATTTTTTGCCAAGTTGGCGAAAAAAACTTGGCGGCCAAAAGCTTGGTGATATATTGCCAAGTGTTTGACAAATTATAACACCACTTGAGTTAGCACTGAAATTAACAATGATTTCCCCCCCCCCCCCAAAAAAGATGCAAAAGATCCCCTTAGGAACATCCGAATGCAACCAATAGGGAAGGTGCACAACTAGACCCCACTAGGAGTCTACGTACCAAATTTCAACTTTCTAGGATATACCGTTTTTGATTTATGCGAAATACATACGCACATACATACGTACATGCGGCCGTCACGAGAAAATTCGTTGTAATGAACCCGGTAATCGTCAAAATGGGTATTTCGGGTGTCTGTACGTTCCTAGGCATATATTCACGTGTGGTCGGATCGAAAAAAATTTAACATTTATTCGGGGGTGAGCAAAATGGAAATTAAGGCCGATTTTTGAGTGAAATTTTTTTCGCGAATACAATAGTTCCTTTTTTGGAAAAGGAAGTAAAAACATTGTTGTGCAACAGTTTTGACAAATAAACTATTAAGAAAATGCGGTTTTTAGGTGAGCACTTATTATACTATTTGCTAAAAAAATGTTATGGACTTATTTTTAGATTTACATTTGTGTCTCCAGAAATATTTTTGTCACTTAAAAGTGCATTTTCTTGTCTTTATGTACAAACTTAAGCCGAAAGTAGAAATGCAGTTCAATTTTCTTGGCAGAGTGATGCAAAGTAAATTCTCTTTTTAGAAACGTTAAATCATCTTAATAAAGAGAACTTCTTCGAAAGAAGTGTATGCATTTCTTATCCAAGAATTGCATTTGGATGCATATTGATGTATCCAATACAACTTCCTACGACTTTCTTCATTTTCTTTCATTTATATCAGGAAATAGCAGAATTGCATTTAATCTGATTTATGAGGCACTTGAGATTCGTGCTGAAACTGAAGGCGGATGATCAATTTGATGGATTAGTGTTTGCCTTTGCATTGTTTTTATGTCCGGGTTACATGGATAATAAATTAGAAGGAAGCTTAAGTTTCACTTTGTTGAATACAAAGGTTTATAATCGATTTTCAAGCAGTGTGTAGATATTTAGAAAATATTCTGTCAACAAAGGGATACATTCATGCGGCACGTTTATAATTGGGTTGTTTTCGAAATTTTAAAAGTATTTTTTTTTAAAGATCATGATTTAAAACATATTATTTAACCATATTGATGTATCCAATACCACTTCCTACGACTTCCTTCATTTTCTTTCATTTATATCAGGGATTAGCAGAATTGCATTTAATCTGATTTATGAGGCACTTGAGATTCGTGCTGAAGCTGAAGGCAGATGATCAATTTGATGGATTAGTGTTTGCCTTTGCATTGTTTTCATGTCCGGGTTACATGGATAATAAATTAGAAGCAAACTTAAGTTTCACTTTGTTGAATACAAAGGTTGATAATCCATTTTCAAGCATTGTGTAGATAAGATAAATAAATACCATTGTGCTGAACAGTAAAATAAGAAAAAACAACGTCAAAAAAAATCACAAATTGCCAATTACAGCAGACACGTGTTTCTTCGTTACTGGGAACGCCTCTTTCAATGCAAAAAGTAATGAGCTCATGGATGAAAAGACATCCGACAAAAGATGCAAAAAGTAATGAGCTTATGGATGAAAAGACATCCGACAAAAGAAGCTCATTACTTTTTGCATTGAAAAAGGAGTTCCCTGTAACGCCGAAACACGTGTCTGCTGTAATTTGTAATTTGTGCTTTTTTTGACGTTGTTTTTTCTTACTTTATTGTGTAGATATTTAGAAAAGATTCTGTGAACAAATGGATCCATTCTTGCGGCACGTTTATAATTGGGTTGTTTTCGAAATTTTAGAAGTATTTTTTTGCTTAAGGATCATGCTTTAAAACATAGGATTTAATCATTTTTAAAAAGGAAATCACTCTAATACGGACACTAACGGGACATTTTTTTTTTTTTTTGCCCGTTGTAAAGGGGTGTTCACAGGACAGGGGTTTAATAATGTTGTTTGCATTGGAACCTGGGAATTAAAAATTGTCCGCATAAGAGGAGTGTCCGCCTTTGAGGGGTGTTCTATAGGAGGGGTTTAACTGTAGATTGACAATGCTTAGTATTTTTGAGCAATTATTTTAATCGGTGCGTAGAATGAAATTATTTTTTTATTATTTTAAATATGACATCCCAAGTGATGAAATGTTATTCACTGACGCCATTATCGCACAGCGCAAATTATTATGTCCTGGAAACGCGGTTGATAAAGAAGTGTAAGCATTTAGCACGCCTATGGAGTAGTGCTGCAAAGTACATAACTTGTGACATCAGTAAGACCACGCCTTGCTTCCCAAATCGGTTGTTTAAATAACATTTTCTTTTTTTGCTTATTCTATCAATTTAAGTGAATAAAAGTAGTACTTTAGGCAGAAGGAGGCAACCCTATTGTTTGTTGCATATTTTGCGCTTTTTCCCGTCCAAAATACCTAGTTGATGATATTGAGAATTAGTTCAGACTCTCTAAAATATGCATTTTAATTGTTTTTTTTTATGAAATATGAATTTTCTTTATTTGTATTTATTAAAATTTTCATTTACACTTTTACTTATACTGCACACTCGCAGATACATATAAAAGTAAAATTTGGAGAAACATTTGAATAAGTAAGTGCCAACTTTTGACTCCTCCTACATCTAAAAGCAAAAAAGAAACAGCTGTATACAAAAGTAGTTTTATCATTTTAAGTAAATCTGAAATTCTTAAAAGATTAAGTAGCATAAAAGCGGACTGAAAACTTCAAGAAAGTACAGAAAATAAGCAGTACAAATGTAAAGAATTGTGAATTTTTGATATTTGCTGAATAATTGAGTCTTATGTTGTACTACTGTCCATTTTCCGCGATTTTCTGCCTTCACAATGGTGTTCTGTTCCTAATAAAGTAAAATGTTTACTTCAAAACGGATCAGTTCAGTTTTCGTTGTTTCAGTTCTTTTTATATTACCGTTTTCGCTCTGCCCCTAGTTAATGGCTAATGATGTGACATCAGATCATCGAAGTTTAAAAGAAAAAGATTTTTTCGAGTGAGATTTACCAGTTTTAAAGTTTCAGTTGAAACTGTAAAAGTTTATATATATATATATATATATATATATATATATATATATATATATATATATATATATATATATATATATATATATATATATATATATATATATACACTGGTATGCAAAAATTAAGGACGAAGTCGAAAAATTAGCATATCAGCTGAACGAAGAGGCAGAGCGGACAGAAAGACCAATCAGGAGATTAAGTAAGGTGATGTACTGTAGCACATGCGCAGATATGCAGGCAGTCGTAATGGGGGAGTGTCTGAGTAGTATAAAGCATGTTGTCGGTGTAAGATCAGTACTTCTGGCAAAGAGATTGCACGCCGTATAGCAGTTAAAATCACACCGAGTTGCTGCCTCAGCGAGAAATGGCGAATAATCAATCTGTTTGACGACATCTGGATGCTTTTACCCGAGGTCGAATCATTGGGAAGTTGAAGAAAGGCCGCAGTGTGACAAGTGTGGCTGCAGAGTTCGGAATTGCTCACAGCATCGTTTCACGACTTTGGAGACAATTTCAAACTACAGGAACAGCTGTCCGGGGGTTCAGTAGTGGTCGTCCACGAGGAACCACACCCGCAGATGACCGGTATATTGTCTTACAGGCCAGAAGAAACAGACGGCAGACAGCGGGAGAAATCGCTAGACACACGACACATGCGACTGGACGACCGATATCGCGTTTTACCGTGGCCAGAAGACTGCACGGTGGTGATCTGTTTGCACGACGCCCTATACGGTGTGTACCTCTAACGCCTGCCCATCGGAGAAGGCGTTCTCTGTGGTGCCGTGAACACCGGAATTGGAGAGACAATGAATGGGGACGAGTACTCTTTACAGATGAGAGCAGATTCAGTCTGAGTAGCGATTCTCATCGCATACTCATCTGCAGAGAGCGGGGAAGCCGCAATCATCCCTCGAACATCATTGAAAGGGACAGGTATGGAGGTCGCGGTGTTCTCGTTTGGGGAGGCATCATGCTTGGTAGTCGTACAGACCTTCACATCTTCGACGCAGGTTCAGTCAACGGGAGCCGTTATTGTAACGAGATTCTTCTTCCATATGTGCGTCTTTTTAGAGGCGCTATGGGTCCGCAGTTCCTATTCATGGACGACAATGCACATGTCATCGCACAGTAGCTGCCGAACAGCTCTTAGAGAGTGAGGATATTGAACGTATGGATTGGCCGGCACGATCTCCGGATCTCAATCCCATCGAGCAAGTATGGGGATTTTCTAGGCAGACGCTTGGCAGCTCGTACCTTACTACCAGTAACAATTCGGGAGCTTCGATTGGCGCTGCAAGACGAATGGGCAGCAATGCCTCAACAACTCATTGACACCCTCATTCTCAGCATGGGCTGACGCTGTGAAACCTGCCTAGCAGTCGGATGAGATCATATCCCCTACTAAAGACCGGATGTTTCTTGCTGGACACCCATCACAGGGATGTTTCGGCCTTCAGTCGCATTGCGCTCCATGCTACTTTTTCAATAAAGCTTCTTTTTATCCCTCTGATTTCTCTTTTAGTACTTGTTGCTTACATTACACATGTCCTTACGTATTGGTAATCTTACGGTATTAAATGTGTTGATTTGGGAAGCTTTTGTACAAAGTTATATTGAAAAAAACCGTCTCGTCCTTAATTTTTGCACACCAGTATATATATATATATATATATATATATATATATATATATATATATATATATATATATATATATATATATATATATTTGTGATTAGGCACTGAAAAATCAATTACTTTACTTTGTTTGCTTTTTCATCAAATATTGGATATTTTTCTTTAAATTTCAGTTGTCAAGCTTTCTGAAAGTTTGGCAAAGTTTAACGGACAACTTGGTCAGAAATTAGTCAAAAACCTGCGAATGAAATTGTTATTTTTGAAGAAAAAAAAAAAACTTAATTCTTCTTTAGTATCAGTGATATTTTTACCAGTATATTCTTACCCGTAGAAAAGTAAGTAATTTAGTTAAAGAAATTGACAGTAATTAAGAATTTAACACTCCGCTTTTTACGTTGCAGTACGATACGAAAAAACGCTTTCTGATTTTTCAATTTGATTGTCCTTTAACCTGGTTTATTATTTACTGAAAGGTGTGAGCTCTTTGTAAGACAAAAAAGTCTGATATTGCCCTAGAAATTCCAAAAAAGTTTTAAAGGGGCCTGGATACTTTAGTAGGAAAATGTGGGGCAAAGTGAAATTGTAAAAATAACTGATAAAATGAACAAATTCGAAACTTGATTTGAAAGTTACAGTGCATAGGGAAATAATAATGTATTTACAAATAAAATATGCATTGAAACATTATTTTAAACCTTTGATAGTTAATTTGTACCTTTTAAAATGAAGTGGGAAATAGTTCACATTTTTTTTCGAGGCACAAAGTGAAAAAAGAAATTTAATTAACTTATATCAATTTAAATATTAAAAAAATGTTTGATTATATTAATTAACAAACGAAAAATTTTTTAAAGAAATGACTAAATAATAAAACAGTAAGCAAAAGAATAAATTAATTAATAATTGAGAAAACTAAGAGTGAATGTGTGAAGAAATAAGTGATATATTTAATGAAGGAATGTAAAAGAATGAATTAATAAATGTATACACATGTAATTTAATAAACGATTGGAGAAGTACGTGAAATGAACTATTTTACTTTGCCCCGTATGAATTCGACTGATTGTGCGAAACATTGAGAAAAGCTTCATATTAAAAAAAAATAATGTACTGCACGGAACATTAAATTTTCTATTAATTGCGATGTATTTTTTAAGATCAATATATTTTCATTGCGTTTCAAATAAAAATAATTTCTACCGCATTGTGATTCTAAAATCTACAAAAAGCGGACTAATATATTACGTGGATTTAAATACTTAAATTAAGTTTGCCATCGTATCCTGAGTCTTTTCATTATTAAAGTAATAAATATTTGCCATCGTAACGTATTATATTATTTGAACTTCATTCCCAAACGGAAAATGCAATTCATAGTTATTATGAAACCAATCGGAATGGACCGTGCCTTACGGCAGCGAAGAGAGAAATTGCGATTATAATGAAAGGTCTTTTGGAGGTTTGAAGTCAAATTTTCTACTTGGGTAGTTTATACTCAATCGATCAAATGGAAAGGTTCCCAGTCGGTTGCCCAGTCGGTTCAAATATACTGAAGTATGACTTCCAACAATCGTTTCGCCATTTTTTCCCCAACCGAAATAACAATCAACGAAGGGGCTTTAAGAAAAAAAAGGTAGCTGGAAGTGTGTGTGGAAATAAACTGTTGAAGATTTGCAAAAGAGTGAGGCAATATGTTTGCTAGTGTAACGAAGTTAAATATTTTTATTTAACGGAAAAAAAGACTACCCCTGAATGATCCTCACTCTTTTTTTTAACATTTGACCGTTATCTTGTAACAATGTGTTGTACCGGACATTAACCCTTTCCCTTTGTTACGGGTAAGGCTATTTTTCAAAATCATATTAAAAAAAAAATTAATTTGAATTTTGACATCTTGAATTCAAATTATGTTTTTCGCAATCACGAGTGTGTGTATGTAGGCATGTGTGTTTGTGTGTGTTGGGGGGGGGGGGGGGTGTTTATGTGTACGGGGTATGTGTGTTTATGTCTGTGTGCTGGCATAAGTGTGGGGGGGGGTATGTGTATGTGTGTGTAGGCATATGTGTTTGTGTCTGTGTGCAGGCATGAATGTGTGGGTAGTTGTGTGTATGTGTGTGCATGTATGCGTGTGTGTTTGTGTGTGTATGTGTTTGTGTGTGTATGTATTTGTGTGTGTAGGTGTATGTGTGTATAGGTGTATGTGTGTATGTGTTTGTGTGTATGTGCGCTTGTGTGTGTAGTTGTTTATGTATGCGCGTGTGTGTAGGACATGGATGCAACCTGGAGACGGCTTTCGCTATAGGTGCAGCATCGTGAGGAGCCCGCCTGTCCACGGTGATGGTGCAGAGGGTGGCGGTGGGAAAAATGAAAGGAAGGTCAGAAACAGTCAAATGAAAGCAATAAGCAATCGTGATTGCTCAAAAAAAAAAAAAAAAAAAAAAACTAGGGCGCTCTGCTCGCTAACGCTCACCAACCCCCAAAGATATTGAAAAAAATTGCGTAGAACGAGGAAGATTCTACCATTTCTACCAATACATAATATTAATATGTGCAAAAATTTTTTAACCCCTTTAATAGGCATTTTACGCAATATTTGAGCTTAAAAAATATAAAAAAAACTAATTCGAATTTAAAAAATAAAATAAAACTCCAGGTGCACATCCCCGGGGCTCGAAGTAATTTTGTACAAATTTTCAAGGCTGTAGGTGCTACGCACGTCCGCCACAGACTTCCTTCCAGAATTTCTTTGAAACCTTACTTCTATTTACTATAATGGGAAAATTCCGATGCCACGTCTCTTGTTACTTCTCCATTCTCCTTGTCACATACTGAAAATTTCACGAACCCCCTCCTCCCATTGAAGTGTTCCATTTGTGGACGGTCTCGAATTAATAACAACCGGTTTCTCCTCACATACACACACACACACACACACACACACATATATATATATATATATATATATATATATATATATATATATATATATATATATATATATATATATATGTATATATATATATATATATATATATATATATAGATGCAATAGACCCAGTTTTACCGATGTTCGACACAGCTTCTTGATTCTTTCGTCGCCATTTACAGTGAAATGGTCGCCAGTTGGCGACTGGCAACAGCTAGTCTAAAGCTTTAAATTAAACTTATATGAATATTATTTCACTGAAAAAAAGAACAGTACCAAAACCAGATTTGTGCTTCTAACTCAACAGAATGATGTTGACTTTAAATGTAAACGTTAGGAAATTGAAGTATTACTTTTTGTTGATGTATCCGAATATAATACATTTCGAACCACAAATCAAGCATTCGATTCTTTTATTTACAACCACATAGAAATAGTGCAACCTGACTGATTTATGAGACCCTGGGGTTTCATACAAGCACGAGATCTGTATATTCAACTTGATCGATTGCGCTTGCCATAATATTGTGCAATTTATCTTACGGTTTAACGAAAGTAGTAGTGCAAAGAACAATTTTCTTTTGAACCAAAAAATCGTCATTTACATGCGTTAAAACATTTCTTGCATGCTTAAAATCGTATTCATTTGAAAACTTTTTATTTACAGCTGGTTCCTACCCGTTTTTGCATTTTTTTTGTCTTTAACGCTCCATCTTTACTTGATCTCATAAATCTGGAACAAACGGCTCATTTAATTAAATGGGGTCGTCTGCAAAATTTTAAAAGTATTTTTTTCTGAAAGAGCGTGTTTAAAAACATAGAATCTGACCATTTTTTTAAATAATTTGTTTAAAATTAATATTTAAAACAAAATACTTAAATCGGCGCGCTTTCAATGTTTATGCTTCTGTCCGATGACATCACAAATGCAGAAATGCTATTCTGTGTTGAAATTCACAGAGCAACATATTTAATTCGCATCTTTACTCACGTGCATTGGCAACGATATGGTTGATAGCAAGCGTAGAGCGCAATTTTAATTCGCTTCTTGATTATCATAACGTGGAATCACGGTAGAAAGATGCGACAAAGTGCATATTTGTGACGTCATTTCGACCACGCCTTGTTTCAAAAATCGGACATTTAAAAAAATTAATTAAAAAAATAACTGTTGGGAAAATGAAAGTATTTTCTGGATCCATGCTTCTTTTGCTTATTCTATCAATTTCAGTAACAAAAAGTACTACTTTTGACTGAAGGAAACAACCCCATCGGAATGGCTTGAGTGCTAAAACATTTGTTAGTTAAACTAAATCAATGGTGTTTTGAAAAGATTAACTTTTGCGTGTTGAATTAGAAAGGACAGTAAAATATTTCTGTATCATGTTTTTTTAAGATGGTTTTATTTAAAGTTTTTTAAAGATGCTGAGATGATGGTTACATGTTATCTTTGAGTGAAAATTTTCTACACACAGCAAGTAAAAATTACACCTTTTTAAAATTAAATGAAATTTCATCCAAATAAAATAGCATAAAACATAATAAATGAAAGGAGTTTCACTTTAAACGCTCCTACCTAAGTAGCTCGCGTTCAAAGAACACCCGCTGTAGGTGCATTTATATGGATTTAAATTGCAGCAGATGCTTTTTCCACCTCTTGTAGGAATAATTTTCAAAATTTTAAAAATAATTGAAATTTATTCTGTACTCCACTCAAGTTCCTTCATATACGGCTTGTTTATTCATTTCACCACCTCATTTAAATATCTAATGAAAACTAATACTCTTCAATTAACAAGCATCCTAAGGCTGATAAATATATTTTACGAATAACTTAAACAAAAATGAAGAAAATGAATGTTTTGATAAATTAGAAAAGTATATCAGTTTACAAAATTTGAAAAACACGATAACATTTTAATGACTTAAACTAATTTCCACTTGCAGCGGCTCGTTTTCCCGTATCAAAATAAACACTTTATTTTTAAAATACAGCGAGGTAGGTAGTTTACGATGCTGCTCAAATTCAACTTACAATGATTCTTCAAATTGTTCGAGATTTTGTAATTTTGATTTTGCGTATCATGGCATAACATTTACATTTATTTTGTAATAGCAATGAAAAAAGTAATACTTATTTTATTTACTTCGACAATCTGACATTCCTCTGAAAAGGTGATAACTTATAATCTCAACTTTTTTATGGTCCCTTAAAACTTTAAACTCGAATATCTGGAGTTTTGGTCGCACAAATGTCAAGTTTTTTGTGTCAGTAATAGTTTTCAATGACGATCATTTCTCTAAATATTAGTTAGGGGACCTGGGGCCAGTACAAAAGTTAAATTATGTATTTTTTGGCTCATTTTTACTTTTACTTCAAACTTTCAATATAGTAACTCTGCCTCTGATTTTGAACATTTTTGCAAGTGGAAGTATACATCTAGGACTAACGGTTGCGAAAATAGAAGTCTTGCAGGTTAAAACGGAACACCCTGTATAATGCTTCTACAACTGTAAAAGACACAAGATACAACTTGCGTCTTTGCACAATACACACAAGGTTGTTCATAAACACAAGATAATTAACAATTGTTGCTCAGAAATCTGCATGAGGTTAGTTACACGAAAAAAAACCCCCAGAAATCATATAGAAACATATTGTCGCAAATGCAATGCCGGCGTGCTATTGCACAGCAAAACAGATACTGATGGACGGAAAACCGGTTAAAAATGTGTTATATAAAGACGATAATTACACAGAAGTTGTTTTTAAGCAATATTTGAGGGGAGATTGAAACTTACAGCCTGCAGTTGTATTACACGCGTCGAAATGAAAGACTTACGGAGTTGTTGAAATTTGCGAGCCAACAGCTGTAGTATATGTGTCGCAATGACAAGACACTGACCGTCGGAGCGACTAGCCATTCTAACTAGCTAACATCTATTGCAGCGTTGTTGAGATGCATCTATGGGGTCACAACTTTAAACCTACTTTAAAAACTTTCTTACAGAACTAAACTGCTATGTAAAACCTTTTTGTGTAATACTTTTGTGACATGATTCACATGAGTCATTCTCTGGGTTTGTGCGCATGTAGCGAGTTAGAACTGCGTTTGCGACCTGTATGTTTCCTACTTGTCATCGTGTTCTTGACCTGCAGTAGATTTTTGAATATCAATTGGAAATTGCTGGTTATAAGCCAAATGTTACTAATGAAAATTCATTAATGCAAAAGTAAGAAATAGCTAAGTGGGTGAATCTTGTACCTAAAAAATATATTATGTTAATTAACTTGGTTTGCAAGCGACAAAAAAATCCATGTGTTCAAACTTGTATTAAGACTTCAAATCCAAAAGTTATTTTGGTTTAATGTATGCAATACGTTATAGAGCTAATTTACCGGGTGGTTTTAAAATAAGTATCCCTATTCGGTGCAGTCTCTAGCTTAAATGAATGATCCGATTGCAAACTAAATTGAAACACTGACTAATTTTAAAGGTGGTAAGAAGGATGGTGCAATAAAAAAAATTAGTTGCTAAAACCACCGATAGGTGGCGCTACAGCCTAAAAAAGCTGGCGCTAACAGAACAAATAGTGTAGTAATCATGAGCAAATTAAAGAAGCAACAATTTCTGTCAGTAACGTTGCACGAGAGGCCTCTAAGTTTGCCCGAGCGAGCTTTGATTTTAAAGCTATTTTACAGCCGCTGTTGAAAACGTCGCGCATCGCCTAGATTGTGTCGTCCAGCTCAATGGTCAAGTCGTCGAACCTGAACTTGATCGGCATCGACATGCACAAGCGTGGTATGAGTGTAAAACTTTCAAATAATCCATCCAGCTTTACTTCCTAATTCTTTCTTCTTGTATTACTCATTGCAAATACAAAAGCGCCACCTTTTGGCATTTTTTTCAACTAAAGTTTTTTATTGCACCATCCTTCTTACTCCGTCATGATTAGTAAGTGTTAAAAATTTTGTTGCAATCGGATGATTCCTTCAAGCTACAGACTGCTCCAAATAGGCATACTTATTTTATAACCACACGGTACATACGATGAGGTATTTGTTTGTAAGCTAAATGACAAATCCCATATCCAACAAGATAAGTGAATACCTAAGATCCTCCATTATGTATAAAACTAAACAGGCATTTTTTACACAAGACAATGTCGAATCAAAAAATTAAAAGATCTCTCGATCTTAAAAAAAAATGTATTTTCAGTATGAAGGTTAAAATTTAATTGCGTAGGTTCATTTACGCTACTATCTGCAAGTTCTACAAAAATCATGAGTATTTGAGACTCTAAATAGTTGGAAATGTTGGCGAATAATGACAATGCATCATTTGACTATGAATAGCATGAAGTGACGTTTTCTGTGTTCCCCAAGTGCTTATTAAAGCTCTTAATCAAATTCCTGACAATATTTCACTATGCAGCTTTATGTTTCTATTGAGATTTTGGCATGCTGGAATACATCAGTTTAAACCTGCTAGTAGTCTTCATCGCTTGGTTAGTTGAATGAACAGGGACTTACGACTAATTGTTGTGCCCGTAAATGTTATTTATATTTGAATGTTTGCATTACGTTTGAAAGATGAAACAAAACTGTTAATTGTTTTATGTCTTTTGAAAAATTAAAATAATAATAATAAGAATAAAAAAGCGTAGAATTAAGAACGAAACATTTTTACCACAGTACTTTGAATCGTGTATATTGTATGAATATTACGAGAAAAGTTATTTGTATAAGGTTGCATTTATAATTCAGTTTTCTTTTTCACTAAAAAGTCTTTCCACTGGCGAAAAATATCAAGTCCAAGTCTTCAGTGACACAAGTCATGGTTTGAATCTTGACTATTGCGTGGGTATTTTTTACCGGTGCAACACTTAGAGGTTCGGAACGCATTTAAAGCTGCATATGACCTAGCCATCCAAGAAAGGTTTTTGTGATCGATCTGTTTAGCGAGATAAGAATGTACATGATAAGTGGTCTTTTGGGTTAAAGCCAAACTACAGATAATCATGTAGTGTGCTTTTATCAACAATAGGTAGTTTCTAAAACTAATTTAAAACGAATTGATGAAAAGGTAATAATTATAAATGTAATCGAATGTTTCAGCATCTGAAACCTTTCGCAATTACTCCCAACACTTTAAGGAAATTCTCATTTAAGAATTTCATGCTCCAGCAATTAAAATGGAGTAGTTTATCAAACCTATAATACTAATTTGAAACGGATGACAATGAAATATTCATGACGTTGAACATTGTTGATTTCCATTTAATGGTTCAAAAAGCACATAATATATAATTGCATTTCAGAAACTATTTCTCAGAATTTGTGGGTTCTCGAGACAATTAAAGTCAACTCTTTGCATAGCGCACGCACGCACACACACACACACACACACACACACACACACACACACACATATATATATATATATATATATATATATATATATATATATATATATATATATATATATATATATATATATATATATATATATATATATGAATAAACTTTTAAGCCTGTTGCCAAGGAAAAAAATATTTAAAGGGGCACATTTTTTTTTTCATTTAATATGTTGTTAAGAATGCTTGAAAAGATGATAATAATGCTCCCTCGCCTCTAATAATATGCTTTTTTATGCTTAATTGTATTTATTTTCTTCTACGTCAAGAAAACTAAACATTTTCCAAGAACAAGAATGAACTTGTTGTTCAGTCTTAAGTGTATTGTAGAAGAACCTACCAGTCTACTGGAGGCACAAAGCTATACTTATCCCTGCTCTCTGTAACGAATGAGAGCATTGAAAAATATACTTTGGTGAGTCATGTTTTTTACTGAATTATATTTTTATTTCTTTAATAATGCATTGTTAACTTTAACAACCAACCATTCGAAGTACCGGTCATCTTGTTCAACCGTCCCAACATTTAAACAATGTAAGTAGTCTGTTTAATACATACGCGGACTGAGACCATGAAAATTTTATTTTGCAAAATTTAGTCCACATCGATTTTGTCTCCTGTAAAATATTCTCCATTCATTGCCTTTAGTTGTCTCGTCGCTTCTCGCTTTATCGAGTCCAAACCTTCCCACCGATGTCCCCTCGATCACATTGTCGCATTTTGAGAACAGGAAAAAGTCGCAGGGTGCGATATCTGGCGAATAAGGTGGATGACCAAGGATGGGGATTGATTTTTTTGCATGAAACTGGCGTTCAATCATTGCTGAATATGCTAGTGCATTGTCATGGTGAAGGATTCGTCCATCGCCTTGAGTCAAATCGACGATCGCACACGATCTCTCAAACACTAATTGATTTGTTGCTCCGTGATTTTGGCTATTTCCATTTTCGACGAACAGTAAAAACAAGCACAACAGAAACTGACGTAACTTGCTTCGTACGCGCAGTTTGGCGATCTGCTAAGCACTGACAGCTCATTGGGAGTCTGGCAACTATCGCCGACAGATAGCGGGACTATAGTTCGCGTCATGACCGCTAGATTGCTTGAGTTTACGTTTTTATTGACAGACTACGTATTTTGTTCTCATAGTGAGAATAACAGTTTTTTTTTTTTTTTATTATGATGATCACCATTATAATAATTCTGTCGCGGGGAGGCAAAAAATAGCATTTTTTTTAAATTTTCATTTTTTTGAACTTTTTGTCGCCTATTGTATTTGCGCTTTTTCGTACAAGCTTCTTTATTATGTTTCCGACAAAAATAAAGCAAGAAATAACGTCAAGTTTAGATATTTCCCCATTGCGAAAAGCGTTTCTCCAAATATCTCACAAGCTTATTTCTGCCGATAGAGTGCTTTACTTTCCACCGGTAAAATTAATTTTAACGTTATTACAACTATTTTGTTGCAAAGATATGCTTCACTGAATCCTGATTTTAGAACACCGTATGTTTTACTGTGCATCAACTACATTATGATCTTAATCTGACTTATAACGCAAAAGTTCTGTAATTAACTTAGTTACTTATTTTTTACTCGCTCACTTTACATACCTCTTATCTGATCTTAATGATATTGCGTGTTAAGCAAGTGAAATATCATATTTTTATTGGTTATCTATTCTTAAGTCACGCACATACCTTTGCAATCAGTTTTGAAAATTAATTTCAGTGAAATACTGAAAAACTTATGTAATAGTAAACTTAAGTATTAAAACCTACAAATACCATTTTAACTAATAATGCAAAAAAAAAAAAAAAAAAAAAAAACCGGAACATAGCAAATAATATATTTTGCTTCTTTTCAACAAGGCGAAACACACTTCTCTGCATAAAACATACAGCACCCAATCTTTTAGCCTATGCTTACGATATAAACTTCTATTTCTCTCATACACGACAAATCTAATTATCTAAAAATATTCCTTATGAAAGAAATGTTTTGAACTTCCATTGAACTGAAAGGGCCTGTGAGCATTTTGCAAGAAATATTTGTTTCGAAACTACTCCAATATGCATCGACAATATTAAATTAGGAAAAGTTCCGTTTTTCAAGTCCTTTCGAGCATGATGGTGAAGATACGCAGAATGACTTTCCCTTTGATGGATCCATTTCATAAACAATTCATTTTGGAGAGACATTTTTAAAGAAGCATACTCGGAGTTTGATTTATGCGATGACGTTTATTTTCTAAATTACGTTTTAAATTTATCTAGAAATGTTCACTTGATAGTTTTCTTTGCGCAAACACACTTAGACGCACATACACATATTTGCTGTAAAATGTATTCTGTCAAGTTTGTATCGTAAGAATCTTATTTATTTTTTTTAAAGTCATTCTTTGTAAATATTTCTAAAAATTTTAGAATTGAAAAATTGCCTGTGATTTTTAAACATGTAATCAGACATAATAGACGAATTCGGTGTCAAGTTTATACTGTTGTTACTTAATAAAAACTTCCTTATTTATCTGAATGAAATATACTTTGAATGTACGAGAAGACGAGTTACAATAAAATGGAAGAAAAGGGAGTTGAAAAAGTACGGGGATATTTTTAGCTCTCATGTCTCTCAAAGGTTTGCATATGTCTTCTGATGGCCTTAAAAAAGGTCTTTGCGAATTTTTCAAACGTTATAGTATGACCGTTACTGAAATAAACACATTTAAAATGACTGATAATATCATATCCATAGTCATTAAAGATTTTAGGATCAAACTTAAAGGAGTTTAAAGAACTATACTACGAGATGCATATCGTTTAGGTTAAAGTGTCAATTGCATATTAGTTACTGACTTACTGATTTTTCCTCATCTAGGTTTGAAAAGGGTAATTGAATTAGTTTTGCTCGTTTTATTTTTTTCTATGTACATGTTATTTGCTTTATTACAGTAGTTTTTGTCCGTTAAGGTTTAAAATTCGATTTTGTTAGCATATGAAAAGATGTCGATTGCTATCGAAAGGGGTATTTTCCGAATACCATTTAACCATAGAAAAGGTCGTGTTTAATTACATGACTCAAAAGTATTTATAAGGAGATTGAAGTCTGATTTAGGTATGTGAGGAGATTTAGGTCTACCACGACTAGACCGCGAACTACAGCATGAGATTCCGTTTTGATGTGATAGTTTTTCAAACAATATTTAACCATATTTATTTTTTCTATTGCATTTAATGTAGTAAGGTTATTAGCAAAAGATATTTTCTCAGTGTTCTATTGACTGAGTAAGAAGAAAAAAAGTTGCCAGTATTTGCGTCAGATGAAAAAGTGAAAACCTTTAAAGTTTATAAGCATGACTTCATTCGAGATGTTCCTGAACGGCTGCCTGAACCATGATTTACAATGTGCACGTACTGCATAAATACACAACAGCCTCCACTCCAACCAATATTTATTGAAGGTTTTCAAGATTCTGTTTCATTATCACATGTGAACAAGGTATAATTAACCGTCTCCAAACAGATGATACTTCAAACATAGAGAACCTAACTAAGAATACTTATCTTTGTTGATTGGAATACCTTTAATGATATATTGAAACAAAACAATTAAATAATCATTACCGACAATGACTTAAAAAAACACAATACCCCTCCATCACGTATCATTTTATATTAAACAGTTTTTCGGATTTTTTTTTAAATTTGTAGATAGCTTCTCTATTTGAAAACGTCACACTTATTGTACTAAAAAAGAAGAAAAAGAACGTGCGTTTCAATGACGTACTATTTAAGTCTTCTTTCGGCATTTATGAAATTCATTTTCCACAGAAATCAACCATTTTGATAAAAGAGAACGTTTTCCTTTCAATATGTGAATGATGAATTGAATTTTAAAATGCATTTTTTTTTTTAAAGCGATGGTTGTATCTTTATGAAATCTAGTGTATAAAAGCAAAGTACAGTAAATTCTTAAATAATAATCCAGTAAATTTCTTCCTAATAATGAAAAATACTGCTTTTAAATCACAATTAAAAGGTATTTAAATTACTTTCGTTATTTGTTTTCCACAATGTTTGTCATGACAGATTTCTAAGACAACTAAAACAATTACTATTGATAATTAATATAAAATTTTTTGTTAAGGTTCTGAACAACTACACGGTGCAAATTTTAATTTCCAAAAAGCTTTTGTTTAGATAAGATAAAGTTGTATTGTCTGTTTAAGGATTTTCTTTTTTAGAAGTTGGGGGAGGGGGGGGGAATTACCTTTTTGTTTGTATCCTAGATAATAAAACTCAAAAGACGAGTAAGGATTAAACAAAAATAAATAAGTTAAAGTTAATCCATAAAATATACAAAAGATTGCGCGAACGTGATCAGTGAAATAATTTTATGTAACCAGAAAAAAATGCTTTAAACAATATTTTAAAATACCAGGAGGAAAAAACAGCCCAGCAAATAATAAAATTATTTGCGAAATATATTTTTGGAAAGCATAAAATATTTTCAAGCTTTTAGAGGCGATTCTTTATTGATTCCCTTCGCGCAAGTTAGAAACTCCTTGTTATTTATAGTTATAGAGGCAGTTTCTACTATTGAGGCACGGTTATCTAACGGTTCAGCTAAACTGCTGTCATTTCCAAAAGCCCATTAGACCGTAAAAATAACAAGACTGAGGAGAAACTATTCTTCTTTCTCCCCAACACGAAAGACTGCATGAAATCCTTCAATATCGACAAGAGCTCAACACTATTGTTAATGGTGTTTCTTCTTGGAACTTTACTGAATTTTTGAAGCAATTATTTTGCATGATTTAAAAGTAACATTGCTTTTGTAGAGACTTAAATAAATACTGCGTTGCTGTTCATGAAATAAAGACTCTTTTCAAAACTGTCTCAGATCTCTCATCTCTCTGCAGATGAATCTAATATATAAGTAACCAAAAATATTAAGAATGAGGAAAGAAAAACTAAATGCCAAAAAACCTAAAAACAACGTTTGATATTTTCGGTGTAAATCTCACTAGATCTTCAAAGTTTCAATGACCCTTTTGCTCTTATGCGACCGCAGAAACTCAGTCTCTCTTGTTCAATGATTCATAAAAAAAATAATGGTATTGCACTTGTCTTCTTTATAGGCCTGAAATGTAATTTTAAATAAGAAAATTTTCCATGTCTTTTCTTAACAACTAACAGTCACAGACAAACAACTCCATTTAAATTTATTTCAAGCTGCACTTCAGTGTAGTGTTGAATCTTCTGACCTTGTTGAATGTTTTCCTAGGCAAGACGATTTTGGGAAAAACAAATATCCAAGCTACTTTCCAACTCTCATCAAAGCCTGACAAATCTCACGAAAGCGTGCGACTAAAAAACTGGAGAGTAGTGCTTATACCGCAATACGTTCCCATAGCCGTTATTCCATCTTCTTTTGAAACTTGAATAGGTACATGATTATTTTAAAGGAGTAAACTAAAATCATACTGGTATTATGCGTTTGTTTAAATACTGGTATAAGAATATGGATGTCACGTATGTTCAGGGCCGCGGAGAGCCAAGACGAGTTTCTTGTCGGATTGGTTATCGGCCCCTTCCACCCCTTAAACTTGCTAAATTTATGCTACTCTGATTCCGAACCAAGCCTCCTCAAGGGACGAATCCCTAGTTTCTGACTAGGCTGACATGTCCTCTGGTCGGCCCGGCGTATACTGAAATATTTATCATATTTAGAAAGTATATGGCGAGAAATGAATTAAGAGTAAAATACGGAGATAAAAGCATTTAAAACAGTAATAAGTAATTATGTTGCTTTATTTTTGACATGTTTTTTAAAAACTTGGTCTGGTGTATATCGATTCGGATGGTATCCGAATTTTCAGTCACTTCTTGTGGTCCGATTTTTTAGAAGTTTGATATGCAATTTCAGATTTGATGACAAAAGAGTTTTCACAATCAAATTAGCTAATTAACTAGTATTTGCTTATTTATTCTTTTACTAACTTGGTTTGGTGTATGTATGTTTGGATAGACTCTTTTAACTCGATTTTCACCAACTTCTGTGATCGGATTGTCTGGAAATTTGTTATGCGACCCCAAACTCAATGATAATTCTATATTCTATAATAAAATTAACTTGAAATTTATTTATTATTTGTTTATTTCAATTTTAATCAACATTTTTGCACAAATCATCTAATATGAGGATGGGAAATACTCGCACGAAGTAGTATTACATATCGATAGTAACCCCTGTTTTTTCTGCATCAGATAAAAGCAATTATATTTCACCTTCCAATTTCCTTGGAGCTTTGGAAAATAGAAGCTTTAGTTTCTTAGAAATGATCAAAGGATCTAAATAAACAACGACGGCTCAAGTAAATAAGGGATTTATGTGCAGGAAAATGATATGTTTGAGTAAATGTTATGTATTTCGACTTCAAAGCAACCGGTGAACTAAAAATACATCTATTAGTTGTTGACCATTTTTCCTGAAATTGTGGGAATTTCATCCGAACTAGTTGTTCCGAAGTTAAGTACGCAGAATGAATACTTTAAACATAGGTAATTACAAAGATCAAATCATAATGCTTATTTCCCTTGCCCACTAACAAAGTCAAGTGTGCCATTTAACTTGAAGCCTCCCACGGGAATAGTTCAGAATGTATTGAATGGATCTTCGGAAGACTCTCTCTCGGGAGCGCTTTTGTCGAGCACAGCATGAGCTAAGCATCTGAACAGCTTATACGTAACCCAAAGCCATAAAGTCATGTAACAACCCTTTCGCATAAGTTTCTTATAATGATCCTCACGTTAATTCAATAATGAAAACCAGTAAAAATAGTTAGCAGTCAAAAAGGCATAGTGAAATATGTTTTTTGACTCAAAAATCACCCGCTCTTGTCCCTCGCTGTTAAAATATTTGGCCATAAAGTCAGGCGATAATTTTTTTAAAAAACCACCAAATTTTGTTAGAAATGGTCACTTAAAAAGTCGTTGTAGTTTGAGTACATTCAAAGATATCGAGCACAGCATCAGCTAAGCATCTGAACAGCTTATACGTAACCCAAAGCCATAAAGTCATGTAACAACCCTTTCACATAAGTTTCTTATTATGATCCTCACGTTAGTTCAATAATGAAAAACAGTAAAAATAGGAAGCTATCAAAAAGCATAGTGAAACGTGATTTTTGACGCAAAAATCACCCGCTCTTGTCTATCGCTGTCAAAATATTTGGCCATAAAGTCAGACGACATTTTTTTAAAGTCACCAAGTTTATAGTTAGAAATGGTCACTTAAACAGTCGTTGTAGTTTGGTTACATTCAAAGATATCGAAACCGGACCACTGTTTCCAGAAACTTCAAATTCTCGCTAATTTTGATTTGTTTTTCAGGCGACTATTATGTATCACGATATAAAGTAGCAAACTTTATAAAACATATTTTTTTTTTTGCTTAAAATATAATGATTTGTACGGTTAAGTACAAACTTAAAATTTCCGGAGTCAAGTGCAAATATAGACGTAGAGTAGACACCCGTGCAAATGAATAGAACAATATACCTCCCCCCAAAAGGGTAAAAAGAATTACAATACTGATGTTATACCATTCTCCAAGTTTCAGACATTATTTCCAGACTCGTCTTCGGAATTTGCAGGAATAGAAGTCAGTGCAACAACTTATTCTGTTAAGTAACAGCTGGTCTTGTCTGGTGGTTAAATGTCCCAAAGCTGTTCTTCGGGAATCGGCATTAACCTTGTTTTGGAAATAAACTGTCATCAAGTTACGGAAAAGTTATTTCTTGAAGGTGGCAGATCAATTTTTTAACCACTCAAGCCAAGATAATAACATGTTTTAGGAAAGAAGATATAACGTGTCCAATTAATTTGTATTACGCTTTTGTAAACGGGTAGTGAATATTTTTCTTCTTTTACCGCTGGAACTTTTCGTGAATCCTTTAATAACCTAATGTTTTGTACATAATTTATTAAAAACTATGAAATGTTATACACTATTTTAATGCAAAAATTTTTAAACTTGTGGTAAAAAAAAAACTTTTAATTTAAATAAGCTTCCTTTCCCCCCTTCTTCATTTTTTTCTCTTTTTTTCTCGTTCGACTAAAAAATAACAGTATCATACATGTCTCTTCTAAAAGAAATAGCAATGTATGTTTTAAAGCTCATGTTCGCCATTTTAAAAATGATGAAAAAAAGTATGACTAAGAATAAAATGAAAAGAAAGTAAGTAATTGAGGGAGTAAGTGATTACTATTTAGATAAAATAGAATAAAATCAAGCTAAGACACGACGTTAGCAAAAGAGAACGATTAAGAGCATTTAAAGATGCATCATTAATTTTTTGTTGATTGCGCCCCCCCCCCCCCCCCAGCAGAGTACATTTGTATGTGTGTATGCTAAATTGATAGAGTTAAAGATCGATTAGAAGATATTTTAAGCGTATAAAAATATACTTATTAATTATTGTTGAATAGTTATTAATTTTTTTGTTCTTAATTAATGCATGCACTTTGATCAAAATGCGAGAAATCACTAAACGATTGAATTGTTTGTCAGGTCTGTTTCTTTAACCCTCCAGTTGGCACCTGAGTATACTCAGCTCGATCTCTATAGTTTAGCATTGAGCGCTCCAATTTCGTCTGCTGATAACTTTATCATGAGTTAGGTTTTCTGATGACGATAAAATCACAAATGCTTATCGATTTTTTTCTATCGTACATAAAGTGAGGGGGGGGATGCCTTATGAATCTGCATGGCTTTTTTTCCATCCATCATAAGTTTAATTTAAAAAAAATATAATTAAAAAAAATCTTAAAGTTATAAGGGACCAATGTTAACGATTAAGTTGCTCAGTTAAAGAGATAATGCAAATTAAAGAATACACGATGCGACACAGTAGAATTTTTGTTTAGGGGGGAAATCCCCATAACCATATTATTTCGTCTACATAACAAAATATTTTCTGGGTGGTCAATAACTAAACTACCTTACTTTGAAAATGTCTAGCGACGAAAATATTGCTCTAAAATAACGAAATCAAACAAAATTTAAATATTGTCCCAAATCCATATTTCGTTTTTTACATTTCATTAGAAAAAGCGTTGTAACAAGCTTTTGAAAACTTTCAAAATGTACTTGTCAATTTTCCAGTTTATTATTGAAATTTTAAAGGATATTATATTTTTATGTCTTCTGCAGGATAAGCGATACAGCAAAAGTTGGCTGAATTAAAAGGGATAAAACTTTTGAATAAGAAGTTCTTACTTTCAAGGTGGTACAATACACTGCACCCTAAGGTCCTCCGTACCTACCATTACACTTAAGATTAACTGGTTTGATGGGGACTTGGTAACACTCAAATGTGTTATCTCATTTCTTTAAAATTATTTTTGTAAAAGCAAAGCTAAATTTAACCCAACTTATTTTGACTTTAACTGGTATATTATCAATTTTGTTTTAAATTCATTTATTATAAAATCTTTTATGACTTTAAATGGTAACAAACCTTTTTTCCCTTGAAAAGCAATAGTTCATATTGTTTTTATTTAACGAGTTTAAACTACTGGTTTCTTAAAGACGATAAAAGATCGTTTGTTTCCGACTACTTGGACAAAAGTAGAATCTATATTGTTTAAGATCGAAAAAGTGAAAAGCGATTAAATGCCTTGACAGCTGTTGCCTCTTTAAAAATAGCTTCAAAGAGCTTCAAGAGTTGAATTATTTTCTCAAAAGGTTGAAACAGACTGAATCAAATACCTTCTTATTCTTTTTTCTTTTCAAGTCATAAGTAGTTCTTCGAAAACACCATTATACTATGTCAGTTTTGACATGAAATAAGTAGAGGGTTTTAGAAAAATAACACGTTAATAATAGTACACATATTCTTGTTCGGAATTGCAAATTTTTTTAGAAATAATTCATCATTAAAGGTACAAATGTACTTGTACTGAATAAATATCACCAATTTTTCGAAGATGTTAGTTTAGCTTGCTATGAAACAAGTTTAACGTTGTATGTCAATGTGGTTATACAAACAAAACCATGTCATGTACTAAGTTAGATGTACAAAAAAAAAAAAAAAAAAGATTTTTACTTTATTGTGTTATTAAATTACAAATAGTCATTATTGGTGAAATTAAGTTGTGAGCTAATGTACGGCTTATTAATAGTAAAAGTTGTGTTATTTCTTTTTATTCATTCATACCTATGCATATTCTAATACTAGATAATTTGTAATTTATTATCATTAGTTAATCAATGTGTTAATGCAAAAAGTCAAAATACTAGTCAATGTAGTCTCGGAGTAATCCAGAGAAAACTAAAATACCGCCAGAAAGGCTAGATAAGATAGTATTTTATTAGTGAAATATACATTGCCATTGCTAAGATTCAATACGTTTTAGAGCAGCGGTTCCCAACCGATGGTTCACGAATTCCTGGGGGTTTGCGAGAGGTTTTCAGGGGGCTCGTGAAAAAAATATTGTAATGGCGGAGTTTTAACATGCCTGTTTCTGATGAAGTTTCATGTTCAAGTGGTTTCAGGCAAATTTTGCTCCTTTTTTATTCATTTGTCTCTCGCGTATTCGATACTATTAACGTGAAAATATTTGCATACTTCCTAACACACTTTACATTTAAATAGTTTACTCTGTTATTGCAAAGTGCCGGTTTTAGCGCTTCCATTGACAATGATAGCCCTGCCTGATGCCGCTGAAAAAGCTCTACTTATGAATACAATGTCCTCAGACGAAATAATTTGAAAGCATTTCGTTTCCTCAAAAGATTTTGATCGGAAAGATTGATTAAACTTGATGAAAACATTACATGGAGCATATATGAGCGTATAAAATATTTTGATGTTAAGTTTCTTTAACATTTGAGTCCCACGAAAAATGCATAGAAGTGAGATCACGCTGTTGTTTGTTCCTATAATTTTCACACTACATTGAGTGCAATAACTTCGAGCTTTATTGTCGAAAAAGGGAAAGAATAGCTAGCAATCCAAGAATACCACAGGAAGTATGTAAAATTAATTGCTATAGAAAATTTTTGTAGTTGAAAATTTGGCAGTGTGATGTTTACACGGTAAAAAAGAATGAACGGAATTTACCATACAACTTAATTTGCGCTATATGTAAGTAAGAAATTAATGAAATTTGTGTAGAAAATTTCTCTTGTATTAAGTGACCTTGAAAATTTTTGTCTTTAAAATTACATATTGTGTAAAAACTGGAGTAAATGTAGTATGTTAAAAATATTATAATATACTATAATATACTATTATAATATTAATACACTAAATAATAAAATAATAAAAAAATAAATAAAATAATTAATTAATATACTATTATAATAATATAATATACTATTTTTATTTTCTATATTGGAGTATATTAAAAATAGACGCTTCTATTCTTTTTCAGCACACGCATTTTACTCCGAACTTATAGCATAATTACAAGAAAAGTCTTCAGCATTCAAACGATTAATGTGCGCAGTATATCTTTATCAAACAGCTAGGCTAGTAGTCCTCTTCAAGGAGACTTAAATCTAGAGATCTTTCTCATTTTACTGAGAGAAAAAAGTTCATTTAGTTAATCTGAGAGTTCGCTGAAAGGTATTTTAAAGATCATTCTTTAAATGACTTCTGATTCAGAGATTAGAGCTAAATGTATCCTATCTCTCCTAGTGTTAGAAAAACTTCAGCCAAATTTTTTGAGCCACTTTGTTCCACAAATATCCCATTTACAAAAAAATTTTCAAAGCTTGTAAATAGCTGGCCACAAGTTATAAATTTCAGAAAGAAGTTAGAAAACTTTCCAGAATTTATTTTTAAATTTTCGTGAAAGTATCTCTTATACCCAAGGAGATATAAGCATTTCTTTCAAAAATACAAATTTTATTTGAATTTTTTCGGTTTATACCACGCAGAGTTTTTTTTTTTTTTTTTTTTAATCAAACTTTACTAAACTTTCAGAATGTTTGACAGCATATCAGAGTAACATAATAATAAAATTTGAAGTTAAAATATTGAAAATTGAGTGAAATATAAACATTTAAATTAACTAATATTTACTGCGCATGCGTGAAATAGCAATTTATAACCTTCATACGGAAACTCAGATAGACCCTACTACTATTTTTAAAAAATCCACTTTGATGTCTTAAAAATGTAAAAAGTTATCAGCGATTTAATGAGCCGAATTTTAATAATTCTGGGATAGGGTACGACTCGTGAGGGATCGTTCGCAAATAATCCGTTCTTATTATGTATCACTTTGGAAAGACAAGAGGAAAGTGTTGCCAGTTTGCGAACTACCCCTTACCATTCGTCGCATATCCAAGAATTATAGAAATTCGGCTCATTAGATCACTGATAACTTTTAAAATTTTAAATATATTGAGGTGGAAATTTTTTAATGAGTTGCAGGATCTCTCAGAGCTTTAGATTGGGAAAGTTATAAATTGCTATCTTTCGCGCATGGGCAGTGAAAAATTAATTGCTTTAAACGTTCATATTTCATTGAATATATAATATTTTAACTTTAAATTTTATTATTTTGTTTTTCTGATATGCTGTCAAATATTCGGAAAATTTTGCAACATTTGACGGAAAACTCTGCGTGATATTAGCCGAAACCCTTCAAAAAAATTTTGTACTTTTGAAAGAAATGCTTATGTCTCCGTGGGTGTAAAACTCTCTATAGAGTTTTAATAATGAATTAAAATGTAGACGTAAGTATTGAAGTGCACGTAAATTGAAAAATATAAGTTTTAAAATATTTCAGTATAAGTTCTTTTTTTTTTTAGTTTCAAATAGTTTTAAGACAAGCAGTGGCAGTAAATTTCTTAATGTTGCTTTTCTTTCCAAATAAATTTTCTTTCTCTTTGAACTTGTGCTTTATTAACGTTTTGTTCTTTCTTTTCATTTTCTATAAATTCCTAGAAATATCGCTGATCGATGAAAATATCAGCATCAGTTTGATCGTTATTACTTTTTCCTCTCTGATTTATGAGTATCCTTTGCATTATGATCTCATTCCACTTCGTTCGAATTCAGAACATACAACCATTCCAAAGAATGAAATAGAATGTACCATTCGAGACATTATTCTTATCAAAATATAAATAATATTCAAGTCTAAAAGCATCATTGATTTATTTATTTATGTTACAGCTGTAACAAAGATTACCGTCAGTAAATTTTGGACAAAAATAGAGTCTTGTTGTTGTTCTCAATGTATTGTTATCTACAGTGTATGTTAATTTCTTTATTTATGAATATAAAGTTTTATGAGAACTTCGTGCATTGAGATGTAGTTTCCCCAAACAAATCACAAAAATGTTTTCAATGATAATTTAGAATTTATTGTTATTTTTGGATATGATATTTTTCGTCACGATTGTTTATTGTTTTACTTTAGAAAATTTCTTTCATTTACAGAAATGCATAAAGAGAAAAAGATTATATTTTAGAATATAACGAAAACAACGATGTTCTTCTTCTTTCTGTTTTTTGTCTTAACACTTTAAGATGTAGGATTTCCATTTTACATTAACTAATGCCGATACCTCATTTTTGAGGGGTTTCGAGGAGCCCATTTACAATGGCAAAAAAAATAAATTAATAAACAAATAAAATATTTAACTTTCTGGTGCTGAATAGTACACATAATAGAAGGCAATTTTCGACGTCTGATGCTTAGCGTGTTGCTTATCCCCAGTTGCGTAATGATTTTGCAATTTTGACATAAATCTAATCATTTTTTTTTTCTTCAAACAAAAACTTTTTGTCCAGTAATTTCTTTTTTACGACTACATTGAAACATAAGGTATGAAATATTTCATTGTACCTGCTTACTTTGTAGTTCTTTCTTGCCACTTAAAGCAAATGCTTAAAAACATTTCATTGTTGTTGTTCTCGTATCTAATAAAGTGTAGAGTACGAAAAGTTTAGGTGCCTCCAAAAGTCTTGATGACAATTTCTGCTAATTCTGGAGTCTGATGGCTGTAGAGGATTTCCATGAGGTGGTACTCGAAGTTGGAGGAGGGAGCGAATAATGGCCTGGCAATTAAAAACATGATCTGGAGTTAGTTGTGAATGGGGACAGTGCTTGCAGATGGGATAAGATTTAATGGTAATATCTTTATGTCCTTGAAATGTCCTTTACGTAGCCTAGCTGTTGTAGAAGAGAGGTTTCTTGGGCAGTGTAGGTCGGGGACTGTTGCCTTGCTAAAATCCCGATTGTAGATACTTTTCTTGGCAACAGCATTCCCGTCTGTGAAGGTGGCTGTTAGAGGTTGATCTCGGTCACGTGCTTCCTTTGCAAAGGCATCTGCATATTCATTTCCCTTAATTCCGACATGAGCAGGGATCCACTAGAGAACGCATGGTATCTGGAGTGAGTGGAGAGGAAAATCAATTTTTGCGTCTGTATTGTCACACCGTTACGTCTGGCTTCGAGTACTGATTTCGATTCCGAAAAAATTACAATTTCTTCTTATTGGTTTTTAGGAGTAGGGGAAGAGCGACAATAATATCCTCTTCAATAGCAATAAGTTCGATAGTAAAGTTTGAAGCAGTTTGGCCTGTAATTATTTAAGCTTGACGATGAATAGTGCATACATTTCATTGAAAATGTGGTGTTTTTAAACAAAAAGTACGTGCCTCTTCATACTTTTATTGGATTTCTAATAACGCATTAAATTTCAACATTGCTATGTAATCCTATCTATTTACATTGACTTTCTGGCCAAAATGATTTTCTTCTACACATCTCTTTTTAAAAGTGTGTAGACGACTCCCAGGAAAGGCGATGTTCAAAAAATTCGAGATGATTTTGTAGTTGTTCTGATATTTAGTACGAGATTACGGAGGCATAAGCTGTTTTTTCTGTAATTTCGAATTAATTTGTTCGTAATAAGTTTTAAACTAAAGTTTCAAATTTTCTTGAAAGGGATGGAAGATTTCCAGCACATCTTTACATTCTATTTCATTCTAAAGAGAGAATTTTCTGTACAAGCTGAAATTTGTTTCAATTTTCCCCATTAGTTACAACATACTTTTGCAAAAATACCCTAGGTAGAACATAATTCAATCCCGGAAGCAAAATATTACAAGAGACTAAGAATTCGAAAACGACTTTTGAAGCATACAAAACAATTCATATTCATTTGGAATTCGGGGAAGGGTTGCTCTTTAAAGCGTTTATTTAATCTCTTTTTTTTTAAATTTTTTGATAAAAATACTGTCGGCAAGTTCTTTTTTTCCGGGTTCTTCGGAAGAGAAATGCGTTTTAATTTTGTTTAGTAGCGTGAGCTATTTACTTAAATTATATTTTCCACGGAGGGGGGGGGGCGGAATTCTAATTTTGTTCTAATCGTAAAGCATTGTATTATTGTTTTTAACATGCAGTTTAAATCATCGCGAATTAAATGAGATTGCTAAGCAATCTTCCTAGGTTAATGAGCGGCCGCGAGCAGGGGATGGTACTCAATACTTTTTAAAATAAAAATTATTAATGTCATTTTTTAAAAAATAACTTTTATTCACAAACATTTTTTCCTCTTTAAATTGAAAAAGTATTTTTGAATGAAATATAGACGAAACTATTTTTTACAATTCATTATTTTCAAAGAGTTTTTTTAGTTTGTTTTTATAACTAGTGAACAAAATGCGTTTCAAAGCAACAAGTAAATTCAAAATATTAATTGCTTCTGTCAGTAAGAAAATATAGAAAAGATCAGAGTTGTTTTTTCAGTGAAGCATTAGTTGGCACTTTGTTTTTTAACACACAACATAAAACTAGTTGACTTTTCGGTTTCTCGAAAAAAAAAAAGGCTATAAGGAGACGCCCAAAATGAGTTGAGTTGGCGAAAAAGCAACACCAGTTTCTTCACGGCTGACGCTGCTGTGAGATTTCTACACAAGGCACAACTGAGTTTTAGAAAATTGATTGCGAACATATTGATTTGGTCGACAGGAATAATTAAAAATTGTAAATTACTTAACGAGCTACCTACTGTCGAGAAAGTATAACTTTAAGAGGCCAGCGGTAGTTAAAGATTTTTGCCAGTCTTATCGGAAATTAAATCCACGTGCGCCGATTGGAATTGGCACCAAAATGAGAAAAGCTCCAATATTGGGAAGGTAAATGAAAGTCGTAATTCGAATTTGTCTTCGAATTTGGAATTAGACGCACTCTTGCCGCCTTGAAATTTAATGGAATTTGTTTCATGCATAAAAAGAATGTAAAAAGGTGATGATTCGTATTCGTATTTTATTGGCAATGAACAGTGAAGTGTGAAGTAATATTTCTTCTAAAAGGATTATTATTTGTTTAGCGAACTGCAGACGATTTCCATGGGAACTTTCAGCTGGTATACTGTGCCTTTTAATGTTTTTCGTATGTGATATATTGTCAACATTTTAATTGGTTTGGATGTACGTATTTTTGTTATTTAAATAAGAGGGCGCATAAGATTTAGGATTTTGCTCAATGCTTATTTCTGTATTCATGTTTTAAGTTCATGTTTCTTTTAAAAATTAATTTTAAAGTTAAATAGGGGGATTTTACTTGTGATGTGTTCATATAGCGTGTAAAGTTTTAAACTGATCTTAGAAAATGTTTTAGTGGATGTGAGTTTATGTTATCAATGCCATTTAGCTCGCCACCTCGAATAAATAAAGCGGGTGTTTCTATAAAGAATTTTTCGACTAATGGATCTGGGTTATTGTTCGGAATGTTTCCGAACAAAAATTTAGTATATTTTATTTTAAATATTAGCTATAGAACCATTAATATTCGTTACAGCATTTATTTAAAATTAAGCTTACTTTTATTTAAAATGTTTTTTTGCAATCAGTTCATTGCATATGAAGCAAAGTGAAAGAGTTCATTTTGTATCCTTATTGAATCATTAATTTAATCATTTACATACTCATTTATGAACTAATTCATTTCCATTCCATATTTCATCTATTCACCTATGTTTTCGCTCTTTCACTTTTTTACTCATTTACTATTTTCGCCAATCTTTCATTTTTATCGTATATTAATTAATTAATGAATTATATTGTTTATTTTTTCATTATTTATTTTATTTACCCCTTCATTTACCTAAAACTATTTTCATTAATCGTATCAACAATAATTATTTGAAACATATCTCATTTTCCACTTAGTCCAATAAAATATGAATTCTAAATTTTTCACTATTTTACGAAAGAACAAACTTACAGCCAAAAAATAAAAATGATATTTCAATGCAAGTTTTATTATAAAATACATTTTTCTTTCTTTATGTACTGTAATTTTAAAAACAAATTTCCAGTTCTTTTATTTTGAAAGAAGGTAAATTATCCTGAATACTTCACTTTGCCCCACATTCCCCTACAGTGGCTCCCAAAAGTGTTCGTACACGTACGACTTTCAATGAAATAGGCCTTTATCCATTAGTTAGAATTATTATTTCGGAATAGGTATTTTATTATAACATCTATGATCTATTTTTAACAAAACTACATGAAAATTTTTAATAAAACATTAAAACTTAACTTTTTAAAAATCAAAAACCAAAAAGTGCCGGAAATTTTATCTCACAAAAGTCTTCGTACACTTTGAAAAAATGTCAAAAAATTAGCAAATAATTTAACTTTTTACTAAGTTATTATTTAGTAAAATACCATGCAGTAACAACAACTGCTTTTAAACGTCTGGGAATAGATTTCATTGTTTTTTTCTTTCTTTTTTGTGCAATTTCTGAGTAAGTGTTCAGTCGCACTACAAGTCTTACTATTTCTAGTTCGCTTTTCGTTTCAATTGTGTATTTTCGAAATCTAGCTACCAGAAATCTCCAAATATGTTCTATTAAGTTTAAATCTGGCGATTAAGGAGATATTTCTAAGTTTAAGGACAAATTCTGTAGCACCAAACTCGAACGTGTGCTTCTTATCGTTATCTTGATAAAAAACAAAGTTGTTTCCGATTACCAAATTTTGGGTTAATAGTTCAAAATTGTTTTTTAAAATATTTAAATGAACAGCATAATTCATTATTTCACCAAAAAATTCCAAATTTCCAAGTCCTAATGCTGAGATGCACCCTCACACAAGAACACCTTCACCGTCCTGATTAACTGATCCAACTAAGTTCTTAAGATTAAATTTCTCATTTTTTTTCTTCCATTTACAATTATACAAAAATTTAACCCAAAATGTTCAATTTATTTTCATCTATAAGTAAGACGGTGTTCCAAAACGTTTTGAGCTTATTTATCATTGATTTTACGGCGGAAAGCGCAAGCTTACTGTTTTCCGCACGAACAAGAAAATTTCTGCGGGAAGAGGTCCCATGTAATCCAGCTAATCAAAAACCTTGGCAACAATTTTAGGTAAAAATTAAACGTAAATGTTTCATTCAATTCTGCAGAAACTTTTTTAGTTCTGAAATGTGTATTTTTCATGTTTTTTTAACTGTAAAACTCCGATCACGCTTTGTTAACTTTGCCAGTTGACCTTTTCTTACCTTGTTTTCGATCCGATTCTTGTCTTTAAAGCATTTTATCAAGCACTTCACTATAGAACGGTACAAATTAACCAATTTAGGGACATTTCAAACCAATTTACGGCAACAGTGAGGGAAAAAAATGAAATTTCGAATCGTGTTTGTTGTTTTCTACACATACCTGCCATTTTAAAATAATAAGCAGAATATTAGGGAATAAATACACAAAAAATTAAAGGCAAATGACTTTATAGTATCATTACAGTGCAAAAATAATGAAAAAAAACCACATATGATAATGTTAATTATGAATTTATTCGAAAATATTTCAGTGTACGATGACTTTTGTGGTGTATCTTTTCTCTGTCTCTTCGTTTTTTGACAAATTTCAAAAGTAAAATGTGGCAATATTTAAAAAAAACTACTGGGTTTTATTCAGAATGGCATTGAAATGGTGTGAGAAAAAATTGGAGCTCATATTCGAATTCAGTTTTGCGTTATTTTGGTTTTACTGCAAAATTTCAAAGTGTACGAACACTTTTGGGAGCCACTGTATATACCAAAGACTTGCGTAGAAAAGATTCATTTGGGTAAATGTAGTTTGAAATTTGGTATAACGCTCTCAATTACGGTGGAAGAATGATTTCTGTTTTAACTATGCCAAGTCATCGGATAATGCTACAAAATTTCCGAGCTGCACAGCAAGACATAATTGTGTTTGAGTTCACGGGATAGCACTTAATACACTTATTTACTTAGCGCGTGACGTTTTAAGGATTAGATGAAACCTTAACGAAGACTGCCGACAGTATCGAGTCCAGAAAGCATCTTTAAACAGTCGCATAAGAAGACAAAAATCGTTTTTTCGTTACCTTAGTCACTTATTAGAAACTTTGGAGAAAAGACCTCCGAAATAGGAATATATAATTAGTGAATCGTATTTTGAAACTTTAGAAGATGTTTATGGAATTACTTCCGAAAAATTGGGAAAATTAGCCTTTCAATAGGCTGAGAAAAAATAACATTTCCTACAGATTTAATTAAAACAAAAAGTCTGTTAGTACTATATACCCTGGTAGTTTGAGACTTAAGCTTCTGGTTTCAGTAATAAATTGGTCATTAAGTTCTTTGACATTTTAGAGAGCAAGTAAAACCTTGCGTCAAACGAAAATTTTCAAAATGAGTTTAACATAACTCCCAACAGTTCAAAAGAGGTTGAAAAGATATTAGCTAAGAACTGTGTTGCACAGGTTGGGAAAATAACAAGTGGTGAACAAGGTGTGATGACAACAGCTGTGTAAGGTGTGAGTGCTGGGTTTTTTTATGTTCCTCTTATCCGAAAATAAAATTTTGAAAAAAAACAACTATTTTTTTTCTATAACTTATTGTGTTTTGTAGTGTTTATTGATCGCCTATTATAAATATGTGTAAGTTGCGCATTGATTTTTTAATTTGAGAATTTGGTCCTTCAATGGAAACTCGATGGTCCATCCATAGCAACCGGTTGCCGTGAATGGACCACATGCTAAAATAGTTATTTTTAATGTTCATTCTTTATATTGTATATTTATCATGAAAGTGAATATTATTATTAAACGAGAAATATACTGATAAATTGTTCCTAGAATTAACGTGAAATTTGAATTGGATTTCCTTTCTAAAAAAAAGATCGAAAACTGCTATGTGGGTCATTGAAGGCAACCTTTCCCTAATATACATGTTAATTAACTGATATTTGTTTAATATTATAACCCATTAAATGTTACTTAATGCTAAACGTACTACTTTAGTTTTGAACCTATTGCTTTTGTCGACAAAGGACTATAAAATACAATTTCCTCAAAGCATTATGCTAAAAAATAAATAAATAAAATGAAACAAAAACTTTTCTAACTACTAATAATAAAATTGTTGCTTCTTCTACAAACAAAAATATCGCACATTCGAATTTGCTTTCAACGTGACATTACATTAAAAGAATATGTTTTCAACGTTTTTTTGCCTCAGCAAGAAAATTATCAAAAGACATCAACAAATGTGTACTTACTAGACCCAAAAATTTACGACATTTTTGTAGCACGACGGACAATAAAATCCGAATGCATAAAACTTGAGAATCTTTGTCGATTAACCTTCAGCGAAGCCGGGGAAAAATACGAAGCAAAGAGAAAAAAATTCTGTAAAATGAAAAGGACTTCAATATCAGTCATAAAGAAAAAGCAATTTTCCATGTTTTCTCCCTATCTGAAGCATTATATGAACTTGGTTTTTGTTGATATGGAGTTTTCGCTTAGTACTTTCGTTTTTTGTTGTCTTGTTTTTAGATGGTCTTGAAGAAAGTAAAAATGCCCAAGCATTGAATGGCATTTATCCATCTTTTTCTCCATTACTGAAGTAAGAAATAACTTGTTTTACTTGTTGAGCAAGAATATTGTACCCAAAATTTAAATATTTTAACCGTTAAGATATTTATTGCAACTGTGAAATATAATTATTTGAGTTAAAGGTAAATATATATTTTTAAAGTAATTGGAAATTAAATATAGTGCATGTAATTAAAAACTGACAACAAAACTTGATAATTTTGTTTCGAATTGAAACAAATGAATAAATAAATGAAAAAAAAAATACATTAAAGTTATACGTTTAAGGCATTTCTTTCAAAATTGCTGTTTAAATTTTGGACCGTTAGTAATAAAGCAGACACGTATTTTTTTCGAATGTTTGGTCATCAACTCAAATAATCGTAAAATGTATTATGATTTACATAATTACTTGAAATGTGAAGCAACACTTTTGGAGGCGTGAAATTCATAATCTAGAATAACCTGTTGCTGTATTTTACTTTCTTTTACAAAAAAAAAGAAGTATTGTATTCGCGAAAATATTTTTACTCAAATATTGGACTTAATTTCCATTTTGCTCACCCCCGAACGAATGTTGAGTTTTTTTTCCCCGACCTGACCACATGTGCATTACATATACCTAAGAACGCATAGACGCCCGAAATATCCATTTGGACAATTCTCAAGTTAATTACAACGAATTTTCTCGTGACGCATGTATGTGCGTAAGTTTGTATGTGCGCATGTATCTCGCATAACCCCAAAACGGTATGTCTTAGAAAGTTAAAATTTGGTACGTAGACTTCTAGTCAGGTCTAGTTATGCAACTCCTCTTTTGGTTGCATTCGGATGTTTCAAAAGTCTTTTACACTTTTTTGAGGGGAAATCATTGTTAATTTCGATGCTAATTCATGTTGCGTTATAATTTGGTGGACAATTAGCAATATATCGCCAGGGTTTTGGTTGACGAGTTTTTTCGCCAACGTGGCGACACATTTGGCTATTTAAAAAAAAATCTGGTTTAATTTGCTCACTAGCCGCCTGCGGCGACCAGCTGGTCCGCCTTTTTACGCCAGGGGTGCCGCCTTCGGCGGCTGCTTAAAAAATTTAGCGACGACGTTAATCAATGTTTTTCTCTATAAATCAGTATTATCATTCGTTTTTTACGCCAATGTTGCCGCCATCGGCGGCTGCTTAAATTAATTTCGTGGCGGTGTCAATCAATCTATATCTATCTATATCATTAATAATTTGAATAAAATATTTTCTAGATCTGTCTCCAGTTTCGTCGTTTGGAATATTTTTAAAGGAGGGGGAGGGGAGACACAAACGACGTACTCTTCATGCAAATTTTGTCGAATAATAAACAAAAAGCACTTCCACTTTTATGTGAAAGCAATGTTTTTTCAAAGTCATGGTGTATGTGGGGGAGGGAGGGGGGCATTGACACCCAATGTGCAAGCAGCCACCTACGGCGGCTGTTTGGCTAACTTGTCATTTACCTTTTTACTTCAAGTTTGCCGCCTTCGGCGGTTGTTTAAATAAATTTGGCAGCAGTATTAATCAATCCATCTCTATCTTTTTTTTTTTGTGCCATTCACATTTTTACGCCAAGATTGCCGCCTTCGGCGGCTATCTACCTTTACAATCTATCTCTGCATTTTCTTATCCATCTCTATTTATTTTGACCTCCTCACCCATTTCCTAATAAAAGCAAAGAACACTCAAAAAACCGCTTTTTTTTCATTTAAGTAGAGCAAAAAAAAAAAAAAAAAAAAAGCTCAAATTCCCCGTAGTGTGCAAAAAGTAGCGTTTTACAAAGATAAAAAAAATCTCGCTGTTTTTATTGAATTAATGCGCACAACTATGAAATGTAACGTAATATAGATACAGCGAAAGGTCCAGCTTGGGGGGGGGGGGATGAAAAAAAGAAATAAATGCAATCCCTAAATAAAACAAAAAAAAAAAAGGAAAGAAAAAAAGCAAGCGCTGCCGAAAAAACACGTGGTCATCACGTCAGAAAATGAAGTAAGCTATATAGTAAAAAAAAAAAGATTAACATTGCTTGCGATTAAGATTCCATCGTAAATATCGAATCGAAACCCAAGTAGTGACGTCACAGGCATAAAAGATTGAAGAACGCTTTTTTCGACTGATGCGTGAAAGGACATGATGTGTTCAGCATTAAAAATATTGTAAAAAAAAAAAAAAACTATTGCGTATTTTTAAGAACTTTTTTCTTCTGAAGAGGGCGAAATGGTTTTACTATTACCAACTTAAATTTCAGAAATGAAGCTTTGGTACTTCTCGCAGGACGATATTAGAAAAAAATAAAACCCAGGAAAACATGCAAATTAAAGGTTTTTTCAAAAATTCATAAAAAATACAAAAATTGCTCTATCTTCAAAATTTTTTTGTTCATCATATTTAAAATTAAATTTCCGACACTACAGTACCAAAAATATTTGTCTGGCGATTGGTTCGGGGTCTGTGAGGTTAAAAGTACTAAAAAGTGCTAAAAATCACATAAAACATTAAATAACTTTTTTTCTAATTAAAATATCAAAAATCGAAGCCCGAGGTGCACAACTTCAGCAAAAACTACACCTTTATACCAAATTTCATCTTTCTAGGCCTTACCGTTTTCCCGGGATGCGCGCCACACACACATACACACACACACACACAAACATCTTATTTTATTATATGTATAAAAGATTGTTGGTGATATTTAGAGAGATAACTATTGATCTTTTTTTTTTTTTTTGCCAATAATAGGAAAATAAATCTGTGTAAAACGTGTTTTTGCTTCGTTTCGCAACAAATTGGGTGTGAATATGTTTGTTTCCTTGCTTACTCCAATGCACTATTTGTTATTAAATTGGCGTAAAAGAAAGTCATGTGACTCACACATCAGCTCGTTTTTTTATATAACAAGCAAATAACTTAATTAACAGTTTTATTTGACACAGCAGTGTAGAAGTCAAGTCACATGTGCATCTATTAAATTAAGAACCAAATGCTTTACATCTGAATTTTAAAATTTAGTACTGTAGAAAACGGTAGATTAAACGAGAAATATTTCACTTTAACAAAATTATTCGTACTATATTCAGTCGAATTCAATATACCAACAGCACAGCAAGAAATTTTTTTGCCTATAATAAAAACAAAATTTCTCGCTATGCGTTTGGTATATAGAATTCAATCGAATCGAACGCATTTGAGTTGAACGTTTCCTAAATTAAGAACGGAAACTTTGCCCCAAGTTTTTGAACAAATGGAACAATATCAAAGTGTTCTTTTTGTTTGATGTTTTAGCTTTATAGGTAATAGTTTATTTTTTTCGCATAATAAAGTAATTATCTTTTAGTTAAGTATTAACAATCTTCTTTTTCATTTTCATAAGTCTCGACAATAATTTCTGCAGTTTTCTTTAAACTTGAAAAATCATCAATTTTATGTTTGTTTTTGTTACAAGCTAGAATGAACATGCTAATCTTTTCAATCACTATCCGCAACGACTAAGTACATTTAACTGCGAAATAAAATTGTCTATGATATTAATGCATTGTTTTATTCTTTCATCATTCTTAAATTTATGTAGGTATATTTAGATGCTAAAATCTTAATTAAAATTATTCTTGATGAATTTCGTTACATCCACAATTAAAAAGCACATTTTATTTAAAGCCTTAATCCGGAAAACAAAGATTTATTATAATGTATGTTTATTTTTATTTTTACCGTGTATCACAAACTGAATTAAACGTACATCTCACAAAATGCTCTCTTTCATTTCAAACACAGAACAAACCTCTTAAACCTTACTACTGGGAGATTTGGCGTTAGTTTAATTTTATATCTTTTTTCGACATTCTTCATTTTATGTTCAATTACTTATATATTTAAATTTAAGTAAAATGTTGAGCGGATTTTTCTACATTGATGTTTGACTTTCCAAGTCATGCTCTGGAAACCAAAGAATTACTTTATTAAATACTTCATTAACTGTTCAGTCCTGTATTTTAAAATGAATCATCTCAACTTCTTTCTCACGCAACGCTTTCTTTCATTTTAACCGCAGGAGAAAGCTTATAACTAGGAATTTATATTTTCAGTGATAGTAAATATTTTTTTTTATATTTTCAGCATACTTTATGATTTACTGATTTTTTTTACACATTATTGTTGAAGAAATGAATGTTTTTTACTTCCTTTTCAATGTAAAGGAAGTATTGTATTCGCGAAAAAAAATTTCACCCAAAAAATCGACCTTAATTTCCATTTTACTCGCTCCCGAATGAATATTGAGTTTTTTTTTTCGACTCGACCACACGTGGATAAGTAAGCCTAAGAACTTACAAAAACCCGAAATATACATTTTGACGATCCCCGAATTAATTAGAACGAGTTTTCTCGTGCCGTCTGTATGTACGCACGTATGTGCGTATGTACGTATGGGCATATGTATCTCGCATAAAATTAAAAAACGATATGTCCTACAAAGTTGAAATTTGGTACGTAGTAGGTGAGGTCTAATTGTGCACCTCCTCTTTTGGTTGCATTCGAATGTTCCAAAGGGGGTCTTTTACACCTTTTTGGGGGAAAATCATTATTAATTTCACTGCTAACCCAAGTGGTGTTATAATATATTATATATCGCAAAGTTTTTTTTTTCTTTTCTATTTGCCAACCTGGCGATATTTATGAGTTAACCATTGAATCATATTAAAATGTCCAACATTGGAAAAATTAATCTGTATAAAACGTTTTTTTGCTTCAGTTCACAGCAAAATTGGGGTAAAAATATTTAAACTTTCTTTGCTTACTCCAAGGCACTATTATCATGAAATTGGCGTAAAAGGAAGTCATATGATGCGCACATCAGCTCGTTTTCTACATATTTATATGCTTAAAAATATCTTTTAAAATTTTCAAGCCGTGCTCTAGAAAACAAATAATTATTTCGTCCAGTATTTAGTTATTACTTCTATCTTGCATCACGTATTGACTTCTCTCTCACATTATGCTTTCTCTCTTTTCCGGTGTAAGAGAAACCTTATTAATCTTATGAGACTTTTTTTTTTTTGCATGTAAATAACTTATATTTACCTTTTTTTTAAATCCTTCCGCATGTATCGTAGCTGATTTATTTTGATAGTTAACTTTTAAATTTATCGTGTTTCCATTTGGCAAGATACCAAAATTTGTGTTTTAAAATCTCATAAAAATAAACCGAAATTATGTTTTTGTGATTAATCAAGAAAATACTCACTGAAGATGCTAATATGGCAATTTTTAACTTGTAAATGCACAAAATGCATGGAAAACAAAAGTAGATTTTTTGTTTTACTGAATTCGCAAATGCATTACTTTTTTAGTATATTGCGCTTGAAAATGATTACTTCTTTTATTTCTATGACGAAACAATTTTACTACTATTTAAACAGTAACCATTGTCGCCAAGCGGTTCTGTAACCTTAATCAAAACTAAGTGAAACTTTATTAATTTTAAGTACTTTTCTCATGGTTTGAACAGAAATTTAAAGCCAAAGAAAATATTTCAAAGTGTTTTTAAAAAATCATGCATATTTGGGTTAGGTTTAAATAAAATGTTCGGTCTTTTTTTCTTCTTCTTTGATATTTCACTTCTCAATCCGTGCTCTGGAAAGCAAAGAATTATTTCACGCAATGCTTTATTTCTTTTCCGATCCTGTATCACAAACTGAATCAACTCAACTTCTCTCTCACGTAATGCTTTCTTTCATTTCAACCACAGGAGAAACCTTATAAATTCGCTCCGTGAAAGGTAGGGCAAAGGCTTCTCCCCCCTGGGCTATCAAATTCGTATTTTCCGTAAGTCTTTCTATTAGGGTGTAGCCACACTGTAGCTAATGGGAGTGACAGCCGTAGAAGTAAGGTGTAATGAAGCGGCATGCAGCTGCCACAGCTGTTGAACGACTGAATGTTATCTCGGATGAGAACGACAAAAACTTTGCCACAGCATCAACAAAGTCAGTGACCAGATATAATACGAGGAAATCGCAAAAATTTTATACTTGATGACAAGTGACATGACTTTTAGTTTTATTGAAAAGTACATTTATTTTCTTTTCTACTTATCTAATCGCAATTTGTTACTGTATTTGTGGTTCGCGCACGGCTTTGCCCGTAGTAGAAAATTAAAAGGTCATTTGGTTCGCCTGGATATTTACAAATAATGGATAATGAATTTCTCGCCAATATGCTATGTTCATTTTCTTGCATACGTTATGGCAACTGTCTCGCCCACGTTAAGGTAATTTGCTCGCACAGGTCATGATAATTTGCTTGGTAAAATGTTCTTAAAATTGAAATACAGAAAGAACATAATCTAATTTTCGAAAATTCGCTTCGAGGTGCTCACCCCTATGCTACTAGCTAATTTTGTGCGAAATTTCATGAAATACGACCGAACGGTCTAGGCACTATACGCGTAACAGACATCTAGAGATCCAGATATCTAGAGATCTAGACATACAGACTTTCAGATTTATTATTAATAATAAAGAAGATCGTAATGTTATACTCTATTCTCAGCAATAACCTTCATTAACCAAAGATTTAATAAAGTAAAATTCGTTTTAACAACGATAAACAAGTTTATTTACGAAAAGTTGTAGACAAGAGTTTCGGGGTTACAAGGAACTCCTTTTCTAAATGCAAAGAAACGTGAGCTTATAGGAGCAAATCCTTCCGTTTAAAGTTTCAAGAAACTACCTTCTCAAGTACACAAAAAAAAGGGGGCTCTTGGATATAAAGACACTGTACAAAATATTTAGCCCCATGCTTTGACATTCATAAACTTTGATCTTACACTAGATGGTAACATTCAACGCATTAACATTTACTTAATACAAATTAATTTCAATAAAAACATATCTTAAAAGTGTGAAACATTTTATTATCTTGCTTTTGAAGTTAGAAAAATAATCATAAAAGTTAAGGGCATTTGTTCTTAATTTTATAGTAATGCTTCTGTTGTACTTTTAGAGAAATATTTTTTAAAGATATAGGACTTAAAGGTTTTTCGGAAATTTACTGTATTAAAACAATTTTCTTCAATAATGCATTTATTTTTCATCACTAAGCTTTTAGACTGCATATTTTCTTAAGTAATGAATTTGGGGCATTATTTTCTCGCATAAAATAATTCTACTATGCTTTTAAGAACTACAAAAGAAGAATGAGAGAAGAATTGAAAGGGTGACGCAAAACGTGTTAAATCTTCTAAGAGCGGGAGATACATTAGAATAAATATTATTACAGGATAAGCACGAAGCAAATAAAATAATTATGTTCGCAATTTTTCAATTGCATTATTTTCTTCGAATTAATGAAATCTTAGAACTCAAACGATTGTTTGGACACAACTACTCTATCGGCCAAAAGGCTTCCTGAAGCAGTTCGTACCTTAGCATAGATGTAAAACAAATATAACATTTTTTAAAAACAATGCAGTGCATTTACCTAAAATGCAATGTGCAGAATTGCAACTCCTTAAACGTCAATCAGGCGAAATCCGATTTAGTAAAATAAATGCTTTATTATGAATAAGCAAAATCTTATTTTAATTACCAGCCATAAAATTTTTGCACAAAGAAAAAAAAATTTAATGAAAGAAAAAAAGTTAATGTTTCTCTTATTTCGCAAGATATTTTTACTTTGAATTTTAATGAACGATATTAAACTTTTTCACGCATTGAAATCATACATAGAACGACAGTACACAAGAATAAATGAACATTATTGACTTTTCATTTACAATTCCGTCCAACAATATTTATAAGATTATTAATACAGAGAAAATCAGTACTTAGGAACATATGAAAACGTGTGATAAAAAGGCTGAATATTTTAGTGTGAAATTGTTTTTCAAAATCCCATTATTTCAGGAATTTACATTTTTTATATCGTTAAGTATAATTACGGTATCAAGTTCCTTCTCTTCAATACAATTTATTAAAAGAAAGCCAACATTTTGTTTCAAATCAAGATATGGCAGACAATTCTCAGTCAAATGAAGTAAATTCCATTTAAATGTGAGTTACACTCAGAACTAATGAAAAACAAAATTAGTGCACATGCGTTGGAGGGAGAAGAAAACACGGCTAACACATAAGCATCGGCTGACCAATGGGGTCGTTCCTGAAAGAACAAGCTTAAAAACATAGGATCTGACCATTTTTTAAATAATTTGTTTAAGTTTAATGTTTTTAAAAACTTACTTTAATCGGTGCGCTTTTATTGTTTACGCTTCTGCAGATGACATCACAAATGGTGAAACGCCATTCACAGAGCAAAATATTTAATTCGCAACTTTACTCATGTGTATTGGCAACAATATGGTTGATAGCAAGCGTAGAGTGCAATTATTTAATTCGTTTCTTGGTTATCATTACTGGGAAACGCGGTAGACAGATGCGCCAAAGTCATCATTTGTGACGTCATCAACACCGCGCCTTGTTTGAAAAATCGAACATTTGAAAAAATAGCTAAAACATAACTGTTGCAAAAATGAAAGTATTTTCTGGGTCCATGTTATTTGTTTGCTTATTCTATCATTTCAGTGACTAAAAGTAGTACTTTTGAATGAAGAAAACAACCCCATCAGGCACTTTAAGTCGATAGCGGAGTAAAAGCTGCTTATATGCTTCTCGTTTTTTCTAGGTATCAGAGTGTTGGTAGCTCTTTACAAAGAGTCTCCTTCAGGATAAAATTTAATTTCATGAGCAGTTTAAGATTTTTACGCCAAAAAAGGATTATCGATCCGACTGTTGACCATTTGTTAGAAATTACCATAAGTTCGTAAAAGATGGGTTTAGATAATAGATCAACTAAAAAAGATGTAATATGAAAGTTCCTTGAATGTTATTCAAGGGGTCATTATTTGAAACTCAAGTTGACTTACAAAAAAAAAAAAAAAAAGCATACATACAAAATATACAAAAATTGAAAGGAATAAGAAATGAAAAATATAAATTACCTATTACCGAAAACATTTTTCTCATCAAGAACATTATTTAATTACGTCTTACTGTATTAAAATTAAGTAATAATGCTTTTTTATTTTTCTTTTTATATCGTTTGCACATTTGAAAATCAATTTAATTCCATGAATAAAAACAAAATACATCAATTTTACTTTTCTATGTGAATCATCTTAATTTGTACATCTATAATTCTTTGTAAAAGTGTATTTCGATGTTAGTTACTGGTAATCATTCAGGACATGGACTGTTTAGCTCTGACTATACTGATCTTCATTAGGAAATTGAAATGTAGGGGAAACAGGGACATTAAGAGAAAGTCATAAAAGGTTTTGTAATGATCTACGTTCATAATTCAGAGTTGAATACTATTTTGTATTTACAATGTATTGAGCTAGCTCATATTTATCTTATAAAATAACTTTACGGACATTGCGTTTAAGTATTTATTTTTCATGAAATGATTTAAAATTATGTTTAAAATACACTAAAAAATATTGTCTTTTTTCCAGATAAACCACATAGGAATAAACCTGAAATCCCCCAAAGTAAGTTATTTTTATAATAAAATTTTTAAACATTTAAACTGTGATAGCTGTAATACTACAGAAAACATTTTGTAGTTACTTTAATAACACTGGTAAACAAAGGTTTTATTACGTGAAACATTTATAGCGTTTCTAGGGTGGTTTTTGACGCTGATTTGAAATATTTACTCAGATTTTTTCCTTCATCCACAGTTTTTGTGCAACTATAGGTTATAACATTTTTATTTTCCCCATGTTTTCCTATAACACGTAATGAGAAAAACCAATAGACTGGTTAACAAAGACTTTGTTAAATGGAACATTTTGGTTTTTTATAGGGTAATTTTTGAAACTGATTTCAAATATTTAATCAAAATTTTTCCATCACCTACAGTTTTTGTGTAATCATATAGGTTTTAAGTGATTTATTTTCCCCGGTGTTTTCCTACATCGCGTAATGAGAAAAACCCATAATTAAGAGCCATTGTCTGTAAGAATCAGGCAGTTTAAAGCATTTGTGATTGTTGACATTTTTAATTTTTTTTATTTTCACATATGTTGTTCCTTATCATAAATGTAATGTAAATCCGAAGTTTGAGCTTTGTCTGACTCACCATTTTTGAGAAAACATTTTTTTTTTGTTTAGGGGGCGTGGCACATTTTTGCCGGTTTTTCAAATTTGCAGATTTTAATGTGGTTGTTGCTTGAAGCGCCCTTATAATGACATGGATTTTTTAATTCCATATTACTATATGGTCTTGTTAGATACTGTTACAGCTGTCAAATCGGTGACACTACGAGGGCGACGCCCACAAACTCCGTTTAAAAATGACCGAAAATGATTTTTTTTTCTATATTCAAGGCCAATTTTCTCAAAGCGCCTTCATGATGACACTAACATTTTTAGATCATTTTCTAGCCACACTTACATACATCAAAAATATGTATCAAAATCGGCGTCACTATAAGGGCGCCAGCAGATTATGGAAATTTTATTCAATAAATTTCACAAAAACACAAATATTTAGAATCTAATTACAACTGTCGCCCTCATAGCAGATATCTGATACTACATTAGGTTGATAACCAACATGTTTGTCTAACATTTGCACAAAAAAAAATCGGTGTCACTCCTATTATTTTTGGAAATATAATCGTTCCAAGTTAGTACGTTATGGCGTTTTTTTTATATTTATTTATTTAATATTTTCACACCCAGATTTTTTTGTACATATTTATTTTTAATTTAATACAAAGAAGCGTACCTTATAACATAAACAGCTTTGGGCAGCAAGAGAGTCTTTTTCTTGAATAGAAAATGCCCGTTTTGATGTAGGTACCAGGTGGATCTATTGTGCATGACATGTCTAGACTATTATACCAATACTCGTCAAACAAATTTATTTATTCCAATTGTTCTTGACATGCATTTGACATAAACTTGCAAATGGTCAACTTCTACTCTTTTTCAGGGATACCATGTTTTCCCATGCTTTAGTGCTACAAAATTAGCAGTTTTCAATAAGAGATGACCGTCTTTCTGAAATTGGTTTGACTTGATTCTTAATGTTTTCTTTGTTTTGGTCTACGTTATCCTCAAATTCAGTTTCAGATTCTGAATGTTCGCTTTCTTCAATATTCTCATTTGATGTATTGAGAATGCATTCGTTTTTTTTTTTTTTTTTTTTTTTTGTTTCTTCCATCGAAAAAAAAAGGACAGGATTTGTTTCATAGTACAATACTCTGAAGCAACGAACAGTTTTTTCCCCGTTACGAACTGCATTTCTCATCTAGTGTGCAACTTGACAGGGATGTTGTTTTTTCCCAGTATTTTCACTAATCGTAAATTGTTCTTATAAATACTCCTTCTGCTTTGAAGTGAACTTGAACTGAGCTCGTAAAGATAGGGACCATCCAATTTCATTAAATTGAACTTTTGGCAATGCAGGGGTATTATTTAGTTGAAAATTTGAAGCATTTATATAAGATGTTTGTAATAGCTTCTCTCTATACATCTTTCGTATAAAATACATTTGCAAGTTGAGGTCAAATGTATGTCGAGAACAATTGGAATAAATAGATTTGTTTGGCCGAAAAAACAAGATGAGTATTGGTACGATAATCTAGACATATTATGCACAATACATCTGCCTGTACCTATATCAAAACGGGCATTTTCTATTCAAGAAAAAGACGCTCTTACTGTCCAAAGCTATTTATGTTAAAAGATACACATTTTTGTTTAAATTAAAAATAAATATGTTCAAAAAACCTATCTGGGGGTGAAAAGATTAAATAAATAAATATAAAAAAACGCCATAACGTACTAACTTCGAACGATTATATTTCCAAAAATAATAGGAGTGACACCGATTTTTTTTGTGCAAATGTTAGACAAACATGTTGGTTATCAACCTAATTTAGTATCAGATCTCTGCTATGAGGGCGACAGTTGTAGTTAGATTTTAAATATTTGTGTTTTTGTGAAATTTATCGAATAAAAGTTCCAATATCTTCTGGCGCCCTTATAGTGACACTGATTTCGATACATATTTTTGATGTATGTAAGTGTGGCTAGAAAATGATCTACAAATGTTGGTGTCATCATGAAGGCGCTTTGAGAAAATTGGCCTTGAATATAGAAAAAAATTCATTTTCGGTCATTTTTAAACGGAGTTCATGGCCGTCGCCCTCGTAGTGACACCGATTTGACAGCTGTAATAGTATCTAAGAAGACCATATAACAGTATAGAATTTTAAAATCCATGTCATTATAGGGGCGCTTAAAGCAACAAGAACTTTAAAATCTGTAAATTTGAAAAACACGCAAAAATGTGCCACGCCCCCTAAATTAAAAAAATTAATTTCCCAAAAACGGTAAGGCAGACAAAGCTCATATTTTGCACAAACATTACATTCCTGATAAGGAACAACATTTGCAAAAATTAAGAAAATTAAAAATGTCAACAATCACAACCTGCCTGATCCTTACAGACAATGGCTCTTAACAACTAAATTTTTTCATAAAGACAAGAAATGTGGGGATAGGTAGTTAGGTTTGCTGGTACTCCAGTGATAACATGGTAGCCAGTCTTAATGGCAACCCATTTTTGGGGTATGCGCTACCTGAATTAAATCATTTTCTGTGTTTTTAAATTTGAAAGCAAACATAAAGAATTCATAGATTTTACTCCAAGGAACATGATTTAGTATACTGAAATAGTATTGACTCTGTAATAGATATGTTTGTATTTTAATATTGTTACAAATTCTGTAAATAGTAATTATTGTAGTAACGTAACCTGTAAATAGTTTCCCGTAATGAATATACATCCCCTATACATTCGGCTGAAGTATACGATCCCCCTTTTCTTTTTTTTCATTGATAAAAATTGTGAATGAAATAAGAAAGTGTAGAACGGTGTGGCATTTTCTGGAATAGTTGAGAGGTCTCTTTCGGTGTGTATAAAAAGCCGTTATGCATGATAAAGAGTTAGTTTCGATTGAGAATTTGTACTGAGAGTGTATTAGCTCTGTTTATTGCGAGGCACTTCGCTGTGTTGTTTTTCGTATTTGGAAGTAAATACGTGTGTAACCGTTGAGTTTAAGGTGTTGTGTGATATTTGCTTAATTGCTGATGATTAATTTAGCAGTTGTTGACGATCTTTCCTGTACATAGTGTAAATAAATTTCTTGTGTTTTTAATGAAGAACTGTGTCGTCCTTTCAAGAAAGTTGGAAACCGCACCGGATCCGTTACAATTGGCGCCCAACGTGGGGCTTCTTCTGGACTTTCTTGGAGTAAGTGTGACGTTGGACATTTTTTCATAAAGACTGTTTGAATTTTTACTTTATTTTTATGGTGATTACTCGCGCAATGGATGATCAATTAAAACAACTTCTGAAAGCAATTAATGCTGTGAAAAGTGACTTGACTGAAAGTTTGGCGGCTAATCAAGATCAATTAAAAAATGATATGGCGGCTAATCAAGACCAATTAAAAAGTGATTTGACTGCAAGTTTTACGGCAAATCAAGACCAATTAAAAAATGAATTGACTGCAAATCAAGTACAATTGAAAAATGAATTGGCGGTTAATCAAGAACAATTGAAAAGTGATTTAACGGTGGTGAAAAATGACCTAGCTTCTAACCAAGAAGAAATTAAAAACGATCTTACTTCGGTAAAGACTGTGATGGAAAATAAATTCAATGAGATAGAGCATCGAGTTGATGCTATTGAAGGAAAGTTCGAGGCAGTTGAAGGCCGATTCATTGCAGTGGAAAATAAAATCGAAGAGAAATTTGAAGAAAAATTGAGTACCGTTTAAGGCCGATGCAATGCTGTAGAAAATAAATTGGAAGAAGATAGAAAATTTCATCAACTTAAAGAAGACATCTTTAAAGACCTGTAAGGAGATTGGCGACCGCGGAAAGCAGCCCTGTACAGTTTGGCGCTCCCACATCGGTTGCTCGACCGTCCATTAAACTTGCCACATTTGATGGGAAAACTTCGTGGAAGGTTTACAAAACTCAATTCATGATAGTGGCGGAAGCGAGCGGATGGGACTCTGCTACAAAGGCCTGTCATCTTGCAGCATCCCTGAGAGGTGACGCAGCGGACATTTTCCAGACCCTTCCGGACAGCCAGCGCCTGGATTTCGCCGCCCTCACATCTGCGTTGGAGCTTCGCTTCGGTGAGAAGTGCCAGAAAGATTTCAGCCGACTCCAGTTGAAGTCCCGTTTCCAGAAAACCGGGGAAACCCTGCAAGAGCTTGCGGCGGATATCGAGAGACTGTCTCATCTTGCTTTTTGCGACTGCCCTGCGGATGTTCGAGACAACCTGGCACTCAACTACTACATCGACGGGGTTCGAGGTCCGGAAATCCAGAAAGCTCTACGGATGGCGGATGTCAAAGACCTTAATTCCGCTGTTGTGTATGCGATGAAGTTGGAGGCTGCCCAGTAAGCAACCCGCAAGGATCGCCATTCAATCCGCAGCGTGAAAACTGATGAGCTTGATCCGGTTTCGTCACGCTTTGCTGAACTTGAAAAGCAAATAAAAGAAATTGCAGGAACCCTCAAAAGGATTTCGGCTCCCAAGGACCAAAATCGACAACCACTTAAGTGCTGGAAATGCGGCGGCGAGGGTCACGCACGAAGAAGCTGTTAAGCTCGCCAAGAAACCAGATGGAAGAGCACCTCTCCCTCTCAGGTCCAGGAAAACTAAGCCATGGCAATCTCGCGGGGCGGAGGTCACCAAATTGGATTGAGCCCCATCTTAAAGTTTTCCAGATTTCATCGACGAGTGGCGGCAGTAATGGACTGTTTGTTTACACATATGTAAACGGGTTTCCCTGCGAACTGATCATTGACACTGGAGCCAATGATACAATCATTAGAACAGATGTGGCTCGTCAATTTGGACTCAACATTCTGTGGACTCTGCCCTGCGTTACCCTCCAAACTGTGACAGGTGACAAGATCGAGATGGAAGGTAAAGTGAACTTAGAAATTGTGTTTGGAAATGCCATTTACCATCATACCGCATTCGTTGCTGCTATCACAGACCCCTTCATTCTCGGATTGGACTTTTTAAGGAAGTATGACTTCAACCTCGACTTCAAGACTAATGAGCTGCACTCGATGACAGAAGACATAGCCGTTTTCCCCGCAGAAAGTGATGCAAAATCCGCTCATAAAATAATAACCCAAACAGATTTATCGATTCCCTCAAGGTCAGAATCATTAATACCTGGCTCCATTGAAGAAAGCAATAGTTTTCCATTTAGACTCATTGAATACCCCAACTTAAGCAGTAACCCAAAAGGAGTGCCAATTTGCGACCCCGTGCCTCCAAGCAGCCCATCTAGTCCTCCTGCCACAACGCCCCTGTGTCATGTGCCGGCTTCGACCTGCGGGATGATTTGGAGCTCACCGTAAGTCTGCAACAGTGACCCCATCGAACCACCTGGCCTGCTCCTCATCTGAGTCTTGATGTTCTGTTCCGGAATTGATCACCCTGGATCCAATCATCTAGGCTTCCTACCTGGACGAGGCCTGTCCTGTGCTGTGGTTACCCAGTGATGGTGAGACACCCCAGCGATCCCATATGCTCCAATGTGCCCGTGTGTCAGCTGCATGTTTTTTTTTCCCGTTCCGTGCCATGAGGACTTGTGTGCTCAAGCTATCCTATGCTTCTGTTTGATCTTCAAGTACACCTGCTCCTGTGTTCAACAGCCACACTACTTTTTGGATTTCAACCATACAAAATCCTGTGGACATTTTCCTGGTACTCTTAATATGCCATAATGTATATCTTTTCTGTCTGCATTCCAAATGTATTTATGTGCCCAGGTCAAAGTTATCTTTTCTTTTTAGCAACAGTCAATATTTTTTATGTAAATGCCTTAGCAACAATTCGTAAGATTTGTATTATTCATTGTGCATTTAAATCTTTTAGCATTCCTTTTCCTGCTTGGGATCCCTAGCATTCCGTCCTCTGTGCGACCTAATGTCTCTGCAGCGCTGCACCACCAACCGTTTTCCCTCCTGCATGCATTTGGTATTTTTTTATATTTTAAATATTTGTTTTTTTAAGGATCCTTATTGTTTTGTGCAACTAGTTTTAGTACATATATTTTTGTTGCGTATTCTGGTTTTACCTGACACATTTTTATGAGTACTCAATTGTAATGTTTCCTATGTATGTACTTCTCACATGTTTACAAATTGTGGCTGGCCACCACATGTACGAAATGAATTTTTAACTCCACTTGTTATTTTGCATACATGTACCTCTGGACGGGTAAATTGTACATAAGTGAATTGGTATATGTATATACATTTTTTTTCCAGGAACAATTTGTTAAAATGGTATTTTTAATTGTCAATTGGTATTCCTGCAGCTTAAGACATAATGAAGTGTAGTATGTGCTATTTAATCATGAGAAAAATTTATGACAGTATTTTTGTGTTATGTGTACCAATGAAGGGTGTCACATGTATCATAATATGAGTTGTTTTCTGTGTGTCATTTTGGTTTTCAGTGCTTGCTATATTCCCCAATACCTATGTACACATGACGCATGCAATGTATTCCTACACGATTTTTTTCATGTATATATTGTTTTCATCTCTCCCGCATTCTGGTTTGTCACCACTTTCGTCTCTTTTGTATGCCGACAACTTCTGCCCTGGGTTCTGGTGTGCTACCACCTCCTTGGCTCACTATTGTACATCCTCGACAATGCTCCGTTCCACACTTCTGTGTCTTCAAACTTGGAGTTCTTTTTTTTTTTTTTCATCTTTTCAAAGGGGAGGATGTGGTAACTTCCAGTACCACGATTGTTAATTCCTCTCATTTGGAGCACTCCTGCCTGCACTCTAGATCAGTTACCTCATTCTTCGTCGCGACTCCACCCCACTTCGATCCGTACAATGCATTGGCTTTGCCTCTACTTCAATGTTGTAGCTCCGGCTTCACTCGCAGTGGCGGCGCGCCAAGTCCATCGAGTTGTGTTGTCTCTTACGGGCAAAGGTGAGTTTTTCTCCTGTTTGGCAACAGTTTTTTGTTGCTACGGGGTCCCGTCGTGGAAGCGGGGTCGGGTCGGCATGGCGTGGGGAAATGGATGTGTTCTTTATGGTTCCCTTTTTTAATGAGTTTGGCCCTCTACTTTTGATGGCGAATGGTTGCGAGCCGTCGGCATCGACACAAGAATCGGGACTAAAAACTCCTTCGTAACATGATGTTCCTAAGTATCTTGTTTTTTATTTTGTATTATATATAATTATAATCTGCGAATTAGAAAAATGAAAGTAAATAAAAATAAAATAGTATACCTGGAACTGATCATGGTTATTACTTTTGTGATGTATTCGTCACCGTTCATACCTATATTCTTGAACCTGGGTATCCCTGTACACCTAAGACGGAAGGATCACCCTTCGGTGCAACTATATAAAATAATTCAAGTCTGATATTTTATGTGCGTACAACATAATGTCTTAAACAAAATATTTCAGCTCCCGGAGAATGTCTTGGAAGTGCCGAAAGGTGTCGAGCTATCAGCATTCCTTCCTCGCCTGCAGAATCACGATACCGGGGTTTCTCCAAATGATATCCATCAGATAAGCATGAATTATCTTAATACCTCTAACATTTTGAATAATAATTTTGGCACTTGACCCTAACGTACACACATTAAAAATTACCACAGCATCTACGCTTGTGGACCTTTCTAAAGATGTAATTCCTGTGCGAGTCGTCAACGTGAGTGAAAGGCCAAGGAATATCCGGAAAGGTGAAGTGTTGGCAACTTGTACTCCAGTAAACTGCATCATTAGAAGAATCAATTTCCCCGAGACTGTGTCTTCTGAGTCCTTGACATCGAAGTTAATTGGGAGTGCGCAGTTATCGAAAGATCAAAGAACTGCTGCGGAACAATTGGTGGACGACTTCAAGCATCTGTTTTCATCTACATCGGAGGATGTTGGCCGTACGAATTTAACACAGCATAGGATGTACACTGGAGGACACCCCCTATTAAACAGCATCCAAGAAGATTACCGTTCGCCAAGAAGGAAGAGGTTGAGACCCTCCTGAAAGAGATGGAGAATGATGTAATCGAACCCTCATCCAGTCCTTGGGCCTCTCCCATCGTCTTGGTGCGAAAGAAAGATGCCTCCATCAGATTTTGTGTCGATTACCGACGGCTGAATGAAATCACCAAGAAAGACAGTTACCCTCTTCCACGGATAGACGACACCTAGGACACTCTTTCCGGACACAAGTGGTTTTCGACCCTGGACTTGAAGAGCGGCTACTGGCAGGTTGAGATACACCCTGATGACCGAGAGAAGACAGCGTTTACAACTGGACAAGGCTTATGGCAGTTTAAAGTAATGCCCTTCGGCCTCTGCAATGCACCAGCTACGTTCGAGCGTCTTATGGAGACAGTGTTAAGAGGACTTTCCTACGAATCCTGTCTGGTCTACGTAGACGATATCATCATCGTGGGACGCAGTTTCGAAGAACATCTGGCAAATCTTAGGAAGGTGCTGCAAAAGCTTAAGGAAGCCAATCTGAAGTTAAGCCCGTCCAAATGTAATTTGTTCCGCAGGGAAGTGAACTACCTTGGTCACATCATCTCTTTAGAGGGTGTACAAACCGATCCAGAAAAGGTATCTGCGGTCAAGAGTTGGAGTCGTCCCGAAAACATCCATCAGCTGCGATGTTTCCTGGGGCTCTGCACGTACTACAGGAAATTTGTGAAGGGCTTTTCTAAAATTGCACGACCTTTGCGTAAGCTGACGGAGAGCAAGCAAAAGTTTGAATGGTCCAAAGAATGCGAATATGCATTTCTACGACTGAAGGAGGCTTTAACATCAACGCCTATTCTCTCATATCCTCAGCCTGGAAAATCCTTCATCTTAGACACTGATGCGAGTCACGAGGGCATTGGAGCTGTTTTATCCCAAGCAATTGACGGCAATGAACATGTCATCGCTTACTGGAGCAAATGCTTATCAAAGTCGGAGCGAAATTACTGCGTCACCAGAAAGGAGTTACTGGCCATAGTGAAAGCTGTAGAACACTTCCATCATTACCTCTACGGCCGAAAATTTCTGCTTCGGACAGATCATGCCTCGTTAACTTGGCTTTTAAACTTCAAAAATCCGGAAGGCCAGATAGCCAGATGGATACAGCGACTCCAGGAATATGACATGGAGAACAAGCACCGAAAAGGGTTGTCTCACGGTAATGCAGACGCTTTATCAAAGAAACCCTGTCCTGAGAACAGCAATTATTGTTCCCGAATCGAGAAACAGTATGGAACGACTAGCCCTACTGCCTATCGGGTGACAGTGACTCCAACATCATCAGAACCTGATCCATGGAGTGACGACCAAGTTCGAAAAGATCAACTTGAAGACCCCGATATAAAACCAATTTTGAGGTTCATGGAGAGTGACAGTCGGCGACGTTTCCATCTTCAGTCCTGCAACAAAAAGATACTGGGCTTTATGGAACTCGCTCCATTTACGGAACGGCGTGCTACACCGAAAATGGGAATCTGACGACGACAAAACATCTAGTGGCAGTTACTACTTCCCCGATCAAGGATTTCAGATGTTCTGAAAGAAATACATAGTAGTGCGACTGGAGGACATTTTGGTGTCTTGAAAACCCTCAATAAAGTTCGGGAGCGCTTCTTCTGGAGCAAGGTGAAGGATGACGGGGAGAAGTGGTGCCATTCTTGTGACGCCTGTGCTGCTCGTAAAGGACCGAAGAAGAGAAGCAGAGGGAAGCTACATCTGTACAACGTTGGAGCTCCTTTCGAACAAATTGGGATCGACATCCTGGGTCCTCTACCAAGAACTGCTGATGGGAACAAATACATTCTTCTTTCCATCGACTACTTCACCAAATGGCCGGAAGCATATCCCATTCCAGATCAAGAAGCTACCACCGTAGCAGAGACTCTAGTCCAGCATTGGATCTCGAGATATGGAACACCTTTGCAGATCCATTCCGATCAAGGGAGGAATTTCATCTCTGCTGTGTTTAAGGGCCTATGTCAAATTCTCGGAATTGAGAAAACTAGGACAACACCACTACACCCACAATCGGACGGCATGGTTGAGAGATTTAACCGCACAATCCTGAATAATCTCTCGCTTATGGTCTCCAGAAATCAACAGGATTGGGACAAGAAGTTACCTTTGTTCCTGCTGGCCTACCGCAGTGCTGTCCACGAGACTACCGGATATGCCCCATCTCAGATGCTCTTCGGACGAGAGCTTCGGCTACCTTGTGATCTCGTCTTCGGTCGTCCTCCGGATGCGCCTTCATCGCCTGAGGAGTACATCCAGGATCTTCAGGCCCGGTTAAAAGACGTTCATTACTTCGCACGAGAGCGAATCAACATCGCGGCGGAGAAGATGAAGACCCGATACGACGCAAGGTCTACTGGACATGAATTCAACGAAGGCGACAAGGTTTGGTTATGGAATCCCATCCGACGGAGAGGTCTGTCACCCAAATTGCAGTCGCATTGGGATGGACCCTAAAAAGTCCTTAACCGACTGAATGACGTCGTAGTGAGGATCTAAAAATCCCCTAATGCAAAACCTAGGATTGTACATTATGATCGGTTAGCCCCATACTACGGCCATAGTTCATGAGTATTACGTAAACAACCATGGTTGATAACATAAAAGTTGTAGATAATTTTGCTTTTAATGTTTAGTAATATTTCTTGTTATTATTGTGTTTTCTGTATCTGTTAGTTATTAATTAATGTGTATATTTGTAAACTTGTGAAAGAAGTTTGGCACCCTTTCTGGGGATTGTACTGCCCGGGACGTGCAGTCCTTAGGAAGGGGGCAATGTTACAAATTCTGTAAATAGTAATTATTGTAGTAACGTAACCTGTAAATAGTTTCCCGTAATGAATATACAGCCCCTATACATTCGGCTTAAGTATAGGATCCCCCTATTCTTTTTTTTCATTTACGGTGTTGTGTGATATTTGCTTAATTGCTGATGATTAATTTAGCAGTTGTTGACGATCTTTTCTGTACATATTGTAAATAAATTTCTTGTGTTTTTAATGAAGAACTGTGTCGTCTTTTGAAGAAAGTTGGAAGCCGCACCGGATCCGTTACAATATCAACCGTATGAGATTTGGTATTAATTTTTTCGAAACTAGTTTAAAAGCTATACAATTGCATGATTGAAACACATTGTCTTGTGTATCACTAGCATATTCAACGGAAAGGAATGAAACATATGGAGATTTTTAAGTATTTTTACTTCCTTTTACATTACAAAAAAGGAAGTATTGTATTCGCGAAAAAATTTTCACTCAAAAATCGGCCTTCATTTCCATTTTACTCACCCCCAAATGAATGTTGAGTTTTTTTTCGACCCGACCATGCGTACATATGTACCTAAGAACGTATAGACGTCCGAAATATCCATTTTGAAGTTTCCCGAGTTAATTACAACGAGTTTTCTCGTGACGTCTGTATGTATGTGTGTATGTATGTCACATAACTCAAGAACGGTATGTCCTAGAAAGTTGAAATTTGGTACGTAGACTCCTAGTGGGGTCTAGTTGTGCCTTTTGGTTGCATTCGGATGTTTCTAAAGGGGTCTTTTGCACCTTTTTGGAGGGAATTCATTGTTAATTTCGATGCAAACTCAAGTGGTGTTATAATTTGGCGGACACTTGGCAATATACCGCCAGTCTTTTGGTCGCCAAGTTGTTTCGCCAACTTGGCGACAAATTTGGCGATTTTTTTAAATATATTTTTTTTAAAATCTGGTTTCAATGTGGTCATTGTTGGTGATATTTAGAGAGTTAGAGAGATAATCACATTAAAATTGCAATAATAGGGAAATAGCATTAAATTGGTGTAAAATGAAGTCATGTGATGCACACATCAGCTCGACACATTCAACACATATCAAGGGATAATTATTTCTTGCCTAAAATTAAATTAAACAAATTTTATTAACTGCTAAATTTTATTAATACAATGCCGTTTTCTCCAATGCAAATGGAATAACAATGGCAAAAAGAATTTTTAAAAAAAGAAAGAAAAAAGACTGGAACTGTTATTCTATTGGCCTTTCATATTAAATTAGGTCTTTTTAAAAATTTTGTTAAAACTTTGTAACACTAGTGCTGAATTTGAATACACTCAAAACCAGAATTTATACGTATTATTAAAGTTAAAAAATCATTTCTTTAGAGATGCCCACATTTTCAAAGTGAAAACGTTCTTGTTGATTAATGATTGACACTTAAGAAGGATGTTCCTGATGCCAAATATAGAAAGAAAAGAACAATAGCTAAGTTTTAGGTCATTATTTTAGTGTTTGTCATGCATGTGAATTTGCGCATTTCTTTCAAACTTTTGTCTAGTGTTACGAAAAATCTGTGGGTGTTGGAGAAAAACTGTTTGCATATTTTGCATATTTGAATTTAGCGAATTATTTTACATTATGATCAGGTATTTTTCTCCGTGTAACAGAAAAAAAGTTTCTTTTGTAGACTAGTGTAATAGATAATAAGCGTCTACCTTAAAACAAAAATACAAAAAAAAAAAAAAAAAAAAAAAAAGAAAAAAAAAAGAAAAAAAATGAAAAAAAAAAAAAACACTTTGAAGCACACAAGCAACAACAACAAACAAGCATAATATCAACGTTTGTTTCATAATTTAATAACAATTAACTGCATATAATGGACTGTATTGTAGCAGATATAAGAGATATAGAGCATAGTATCGATATAGTAATATGCAAACATACATTTAATCAGTTAAAAAATGTCAGCTATACTTAATGTTACTTACTATACATAATTTTTGTCTCCTATATTAGTTTTGCTTTAATGGATTAGAATTTGGTAGCTAAGCGTTTCTTCATCCCGTTTTTGTGTAAAATGTAAACTTTTTAATGAGTTCAATCGCGAATTACAGTGCTCGGATACATGCATAGGGTGGCCAAATCATTATAATCAAACAGAGATTTCTGTATTTTTACTTTTTTTATTGTTGCTACATAGCTTTATTAAAATGTAAATTACCTTCTGATCGATACTATAAATAAGTTAAAAAATAATTTTTAATATTTAGTAACTCCGCCTTTTTTACTGCTATCATGGCAATTGCTTAGTATCACAAGAAGAAGTTTGTAACTTGAAATTTTAACTGACATTGACATCTGTCACACTTAAAATAAAAAAAAGAAGTATAGTGATGCCAGAATAAACTTTAAACTTTAAAATAAACTGTAAAATGTGTTAAAATAATAACACTATGTAACAACAATAAAACACACTAAAAATACAGAAGAGTTTTTCTAGTAAATAGTTTGGCCATCCTCTGTAGCTATAAGGAAGGGCTTGATGGAATATTTTATGTAAGAGGCATAGTGAATAGCAGTAAACGCAAGTGATACGTGTTTTGACAATTTTATATACTTAAATCTGGCTGGGAGGAATGTCCTTACATGAAGCCCCTTTTTCCCCGCAATATAAGACACTTGTATTTTTTTGCTCTGACAAAGTTAAAATCCGAAGAGATGATTTCTCGTTTTAAATCAAGCATTTTATGAAATTACTATAGCACTAAATAAGATGAAACTTTTCGTATTAAGGATATTAACTCTTAATGATATCACTCAATCTAATTGTCTCTCTATAAAGTTTCTAAAAATAATTTTAATACTCGACCCAAATGTTTTTTCCACAAAATTTCTATAAATGCTAATTTATACTCGACCCTTTTTTTTAAAAAAACAGTTCCTATAAATGCCGTTCTATACTCGACCTAAATGCTTTCCTGCGATATTTCTATAAACGCTGTTGTATATTCGTCCTAAATGTTTTTCTACCAAGTTTATATTAATGCTATTGTATACTCGATCTAAATGTTTTCTAAGAAAAATTTAATAAATGCTCTTCAATACCCGACCTAAATTTTATTCTAAATAATCTTCTTCCAGCTAATCCCTAAATGTAATTTATTTCATTCTCTTATACAAGTCTATAAAGTGGAAGTTTATTTAAATCATAATCGTTGTTTTAATATTACATTGTAATATATCATGTTAAATACCCTCTCATAGTTCATGATTTTGTACTTGTGTTATTCATTACCTTTTATTTTATACTCCTTTTTTAATATTAAATTTAAAGGTATATTTAGTTCACTTGGTTCAAATAGTCTTTTTTTATTTTCTAACTATGTCCTGACTTTGGTTTTGTGTTTCATTCATAAACAGAGTAGGTTGCTCCGGCCACAACGAACTAAACTAGATTTTTAACACATGTGTTTCTCTACCCTTTTTTACAATTCACCATATTGCCTAAAAATTACAAAACGCAAGATATATGGGAAATATTTCTGATAAATAAAATAAAAATGCCTAAATACACTCCTGTTTGTGAAAATTGCAACATCACGAAGGACTTAGGCGAGTGAACTCAAAATTGCAGAAAATGTAAAGTAGGGTATGATATGCAAATGATTAGAATTGCAGACTGGTAGCGCATGCATATGCTGAGTAGCACACTCTGGACGGCGGATCGAACTGAATATAAATAGACGGCTGTAGCGAAGTGTATATGATTATCGGTGGTTATATGATAGAGTAAACGTTAACTGAATCTTTACTATGTCTCTTCGACGAAAAAAAGCGAAATTTGAGTACATTTCGGAGTTTGAGCGGGGCAGAATCTTCGGCCTTCGTGAAGCTGGATTGTCTTATCGTGCAGTAGCCGCTCGTGTGCAGTGTTACATCAGCACACTCATGCGTGTTTGTAAGAAGTGGACAGACGAGGGTCGGACAGCTCGGAAATCCGGGAGTGGACCTCGTAATGTGACGTCAGCTTGCGATGACAGACACCTGGTGCGTATGGCGCTGACGGACCGCACAGCTTCTTCTAGACAATTGGCAGCACAGTGGTCAACAGCCACAGGTGTTTCATTGTGTGCTTCATTAATTAGGAGACGTCTGCTGCAACGTGGGATGTGCGCAAAGATTCCTTTATACAGGATTAATCTTACGTAAAACCACCGCCGCCTGCGGCCACAATGGGAAAATGTGCATAGGAGCTGGCGTGCTGATTGGCAGCAGATCGTCTTTTCTAAAGAATCCTGCTTCAATTTGTGGCATCATGATGGCCGAATTCTTGTCAGCCGCTATGCCGGTGAACGGCACATTCCGGAGTGCATTATCGAACGCCACAGTGGACGAACACCCAGAGTTATGGTCTGTTATCATGAACGATTACAATTGCTACGAATTGTGGGCAATTTGAATAGTACCCGATACATAAACGAAGTTTTACAGCCCCAAGCTATTCCTTTCCTGCAAGGATTGCCAGGGGCTGTATTCTAGCAGGATAACGCCGTCTACATGTCGCCAGTTCTGTCAAATGCTGCCTTGATTCGCAGCAGGTACAGCTTCTTTCTTGGCCTGCATATTCCCGGGATATGTTACCGATCGAACATGTGTGAGATTTCGTTGGGCGGCGTCTCGTTCGTGATCCTCGTCCTGTTGCTTCGACAGACGAACTTTGGTTGCGCATGCAAACAATATGGAATGCTCTTCCGCAGGCTTACTGCGGCGCGTGGTGGCCGCATAAAGTTATCATTTCTGTCTCTTTTTATTGTTTGCTTGGTTTGAAAATGTATTCATTTATTTTTACCATTACTACTCAACTGTGTACTGAATTTTATTCAACTATGATGCTTCCTTCATGGTGTTGCAATTTTCACAAACAGGAGTCTAAATAATTTCATAACTTAATATTCTTTAAGTAAGTTTTACCCGTTAATGAACCATATAATCGAGGCAGTGCTTCAAAGTTTTATTTTTTTTAAATGTGTATAACAAAAATTAGAAATAAGTAAGGCGTTTTTAAATGTTAAAATTTGATTTGAAAAACCATATTTTTACGAAGGAAAAATAGTATTTCAAACAGTATCGATAAATTACAGGCGGTCTCCTAGAACGCAGACTTACAAAAAAAATTAATTAGCTTGTTAACCAAAGATAAAATTGTTATGAATAAACATTAGCACGAAATCATATTTAAACTTGCGAATGAAGATTTCAGGATTCAAAACGTTGAAAATTTTTATATTTTGCTTTTGTTTTGTATTTTACCATGGATCAGAAGTATAATGCGTAAGAATAATTTAAAGATTACTTAATTTTTCATTTATCAAAAATTACATAAACACATATTTCTCCGCTTAACTTATTAAAAGGTTGAGTTGAGAAAATATGTATCACGCTTGCTTATCTTCACTTTTCCCCAGACACATTTTTGTTGTGTGATCCATTTTAACGTTTTACTTTTTTAATCGCGTTTTCCTGAATATATTTACATATTTATGTTTTTTTGTATGCAACATTTTGTAAGCAAATCCTTTTCTTGATCAGTTAACTTTTTTAAATATTTTGAATTTAAATGGTTTTATTTTTTCATATTTGGAGAGTGTATTAACGAAAGGAAGAAAAACAAAAACGAACATTGAACAAAATTGCGCAAGCAATAAATTAAACTTTTCAAACGACTAGAATTTTTGGCTTTAATTAAAAACGTTGTTTGCATGTATTAAATGAACAGAAGTAAACGGCAAAATGGTAGATTTGAAATTACCTTGTTTTTTTTTTTTAGTTTGTCCTATAGCTAAAAAATATCGCTTAATTTATTAAAAGAAAAAATCCATAAAATAAAAATGGAACAAAGCGGGCATAGACATTTTGGCACATAGACATGTTGGTGCTGTAAAATCGTTTTTAAAATGTTTGGACGCTTTCCTAACATATAGAATTAATGTTGATCAGTATAAAAATTTAGTTCAGGTGAAATTACATGTTTTAATGTTGGTTTTACTGTGCAAGTTAAATGTGTTAAAAGAGTTTAAGAAAAAAAAATATGTTGTATTCCAAGCAGCAAAAAGTTAAAGGTGCAACATTGATTTGCGTGGAAAAAGTATGCAATGTTTAAAAAGTTGTGTGCGTAAAAAAAAAAAATTGCATGCTACTGATGAAAAAGGTTTACGAAGCGGAATGTATGAAGGATGATATATTAGTGTACGACCAGCTAACGGATCAGTGGACGAAAATGAAAAAAAAAAAAAAAAAAAAACATATTAGGTGCGTTAAAATAAGCTAAATAAAAAAAAATAGTTTGTTTCTGTCACTTCTTTGATAAATAAAAAAGTTCTTGAAGTACAAAACTTTTGCCAGGCTTTGACGAATTTTTAAGTGTTTTTTTGTTTCCAAAATTAGATTTTTCTTTTCTGTAATACATTTTAAGCACAAATTGGAAACTAAGGAATGTCTCATGGAGGAATAGCCACCATTTAAATTTTTTGCAGAATATTAATGCCCGTGAAAATTGCGCGATATAATCTGCTTGATGTTTGAATACGTGAAATATTAATTTGGAGTGAGTTTTCAGTTTCTGAAACAAAGCTTCTTTGTAGATGTTGAACTAATTGCAATGTGTTTCCGCGAAACAATGCCTTTGTTTTATTTTATTCCCAAAACTGATTTTGTTTTTTCTTTTAATTCTAAATTCAAGAATATGGTAGTTAATGTCTTTTAATGTTATGTTCTGTAAAAGTAGTAACTTCGCTACGGGTTAAACTACTTGAAATTCTTAAAATCTTTAAAAAGACACTTTTCAGTTAGGTATAATCTGTGAAATAGGTTTTCAAGGCACTAATTTTCAATTGGATGGTTTAAAGCTCTTCCACTGGTCTGTAACAAAACTGTCAATGTTTGATGCAAAATAAAGTGATCTGTTCGCACTTAAGCAACACCATCAATCAGCTCCTAATGGAGTCTGGCTGGTGGCATGATGGTTAGGCGCTGACCTTCTACGCCTAGGGACCCAGGTTCTGACTTGGGTGGCCAGTCGGTGGATTTTCGAGGTGCTGAAAATCTCGACGCTCATGTCCTATGATTATGCGGCATGTAAAAGATCCCTTGGGTATTCGTTTGGCTTAGAATATCCCTCGCCTAAATTAAATTCCTAGTGCAATTTCACATCAAATGAGAGCCCAGGTGCCTCCATCTGGTGGAAACTGGGCGTAAAAAACACTACTGTGTCATGCATCAGCGCCTTAATGGTGACACACGAAAGACTGATGCATTGTTGGGGAGCGCAGTAGGTCTTGTTATGGCCCAGACGTCTCTTGAGGTGAATCTCTTATACAGCCCCATTGAAATGTAGCAAGTAGCTTAGCTCACCTCGAACGGGTGCAATTGAAACTTTTCAATTGCAGCCGCAATATGGTACTTGCAAATATTTTTCGTTTGCACATTATTGACTCTTTTACGTGCTAGCTTCGTATGACTCGACACGATATTAATGGGTTTAGAAATTTATAAAAACGAATGCACCCCCTAAAATGCATTAGTAGAAAATATTATTAATTTTTAGGACATAAAATATGTATTAAAATTTAGAATGATCCAAAAAATAGCCCCTGTCAAGACAATATACAAGTGCACTAATAGCAGGGAACAGCTCATGTAAACCATACAGGGAAGCACAGTTACACTTTCTTAGAAATAGGCTGCTTTAACACTCTGCACTACACAGCACATTACAACAGCCAAACCAAGATGGTCTTTATTTGTGCTTGTTTAATAGTTTATTTTATATTCTGGAAATACGTTTCAAATTCTATATAGTTTATTTTTAGTACAGCTCAATCTTTATTGCTTACTACAATTCAATCACAACATCCCTTAAAATTCGTCGTTTGCGCAATTTTCTTCGTCAAATTATATATTTTTAAAATGTGTCTCACTTTATTCTCAAATATTAAGAAAATTAATTACAAAACGTTATTTAAACTTGGTTAACTTTTATACGGAGAAAGTAGTATTGTCTTTGTATAATAAACTTGAACTACAGAGAGCTCATGACAAAACTCCGAAAGTTTGAACACCACAATTTTTAAGCACTAAAATGTAGAACCTTTCAGCACTATCCGGAAACCCATTAAAATGCTTAAACTTTACTCCTACTTGTTGAACCAAACAAGTAACATCGCAGGTTTTTTAATATATAATCTTTCACTGAACTGATTAATTTTGCAAATAAATTTCGAAATTTCTGGAATGCTTACTTTAGCTAAAACGTTAATTCAGCAGCAACATTTCCCATTTGCATATTTATTAAATATTGTGAAAGTTCCTCTTTTCTCTTATTTTTGACGTCGTAAGATGCTGCTTAATGCGCTCAAAGAACTGTGCATGTATCAAGAACTTTTTCCATCTCCATCAGTAGTCACGTGTTGTAATGTGCAGTTGTCACGAAGGTGATCTCTTTTGTTTGTTTTTCCTTCTTCGTCGATATCTTCTGCTGATGAGATGGAAACATGAGATTACAAAAGTACTTTTTTTTTAATCTTCTTCTTGTATGGAGTATTTTGTTATGTCCTCAGCATAAGCAGAGTTTAACCCACTGAGAAATAAAAGACATACTAAAATGTTAGTTCAAATAAAATGAAATAGCTAGTCAATTTAGTATATGATGCGTTTCAATATATATATATATATATATATATATATATATATATATATATATATATATATATATATATATATATATATATATATATATATATATATATTAATATAGCGCTCTAGCGTAAGATCAAAATCTTTTACATACATTTAAACTACAGCTCAAGCGATAAAAGCGTATGTAAAAGCTAAAAACGGATCGCAAATTATTGCAAATGAATTACAGACATGTTTGAGCAAATGGATCACACCCAATACGCATAGGAGAGAGGAAAGGAATTTTTTTGAACAAGACTGGTCCGGTCACTCGTTTAAATTAATCTCGATCTAAAAATCAGTTAAATAGTGTCGATATGAAGCAATCAGTAGTATAGATTTAAAAATCAGGTTTCAACTGTTTAAATTTCGGTGACTATGGAAGGTTTAATTTCTTTGGAAGGGAGTGGGATAAAACTAACAGGAATGTCTGAAAATATATTTTCACTGGTTAAGTTAAAATGCGTGCATTTAGCTACTTTCAGTAAATCATCGATGAAGAAAAAGTTTTTTTCCCTTTTTTCGGATGGAAAAGCCGCGGATAATTTGCCTTGCAGATAAACCGCCCGTAGATAACCGGGAGTTTACTGCACTTGAGATTAGGTTCATAGGTAGCCTCACGTATCAGACGATGCACTTCGAAGCCTGTGGTTTCAAATATACGTCCTAGACAGCTATTAATGGATATTTACACTTATTGTCTGATATTTTCCTTCAATTCTTGATTTGGTAGTACGCAGGTGCAAAAAGGCCTTAACACCAAATTTAAACTTTTAAGGAGAATAAAAATTTAATCAACGCTCAAACTGTAGCATTTCCGTACAAGAATTTAGAAAAAAAAGAAAAGATTTTCACTTTGAGTCTTGAGTTATGCTTGATGACCTTAAATGCAGGAATATTTGAAATATCCAACTTTGACTTGACTTATATCTAATATAGCACGTAATTCGAAGTCAGCAAAAAAAAAAAAAAAAAAAAAAAAAATACAAGCCGATATTTTTCAGTATAGAAATAGTCGATACAAAACATTTTCCCCAAATCAATATTGTAGCTTCTAGTTTTTTTTTTAGCCGAAGTAAAATCCAGTTACTTTTAGTTAAAATTCCACTGGCATAAGCTATAGTCTTCCGTGATATATATATATTGCATGCGATATTTTTTTTTTTTATGTAGCAGTTAAACTTTTAATATTGTTGAGTGCATGGTGATCTGCACTGTGCTTCCTGGAGTTTAAATAAAGAATTATTTATAAGTCAAACATTCCTGCGCATTTTGTTTGAAAAATAAGTTAGATCTAAAAACATCGGGTGAATCTTTAATAATAGTTGATAAAATAGAAGTTTGACTCAGCTTTGTGGGGCAAGGAGACTATAAAAAATTTATAAAAAAGTTGAGTTTGTTTCTTTAAAGTAATGAAATAAAAAATCTTTCACCAAACTTAGCAATTTATTTAAATGAAAGTAGTTTTTTTTTTATCTATCAAGAGCTACAATGTTCATAGAAAATGTGTCCACCATTTCTCCTAAGAACCAGTTAAGTTCTATCAAAATTAAAGATAAAGTTAAATTAACAATGAAAGGTTTAACTCAATCTCTGTATACTTCTATCGCGCTTTTATTTATTTTTTCTTCATACTTTCGGCAGTACTACTTTTTTTTTTAATTTAGAAAAACTCTATCGGATTAAAAGCTATAGATTCATTTTAAAACTGGTAAATTAAAAAAATGAGTTGCATTCGCCATTTTTTTTTTTTTTTGGAAAGCGGTTTATTGTTGATTTGTAAGCCAAGGAAATGCTTAACCGATTTGATTCAATTTCGGACTGGTACAATAAAATTCTCAAAAATGATAAATCAAAACATTGTGAATACACACAGAAACAACTAGTTTACGCTTTCCTTTAAAATAAAGATGTGCGAAAGAATTGGGGAGGACTTGATTTAGTAAATTGAATGAGTTACACACTGTTTGATCTGAAATTAACCGAACTTTTAATGAGCGTGGCAATACATGTTTTAAAGCTACTATTTACTCAAAACATGCTCGGTTTAAATTATTACAACGTTTTTATCAGTACCAATTTGTCCATAGGATTTTCAAATTCGGGTTTGGGAATGTTCTTTAGCACCTATGTCACTGCTACTTAATTAGCTGAAACATCATCGCAAATTGCAAATTTCATTGAAGTTTTCAATTTTGGCAGCAGAAAATAGACACACGACGATAGTTCAGGCGAATACGGAGAACGATTGAAGATATAGGTCTATTTTCTGTTCTTAAACGAAGATCTTCCTGCGATTTAAGCAGCGTGATACAGGGTGTCCTGAAAAAGACGGACTGTTTTAAAAAATTTATAACAGGAAAACGGTAAATGATAAAAAAAAAAACCTTGAAGAAAATTCATGTGGTGGGCCGTAAATTTTTTCCTCCTTGAGTTTCAAATTTTAGTTGAAAATGTTTCCAATAGATGGCGCTGCAAATAGTAAGCACGTAAATAAAAAAAAAGTAGAAAAAAATAGAAAATTTTATAATTTTTCGAAAGTAATGAACAAAAGAACAAAACAATATTTTTAAATCAATCGTCGGCTGTAATCCCATGTCGCAATTGGAGGAAAAATCGATGAATTTCAATTCTTTTTTTTTTAACTTACCGGCTATGTGCAGTGCCATCTATTAAAACATTTTTGAACTAAAAATGTGAAACCCTAAGGGCATTTTTTTTTATCATTAACCGTTCTCTTGTTATAAATTTTTGAAAACAGTCATTCTTTTTCAGGACACCCTGCACATGTGTAAGAAAGCACTGATGTTCAGTGGTAGCTCCTCGCGCTACCACGCCACAGGTTCAATTCACAGGTTGGGCTGGGCATAGTTGAATCAGCCATTCATCTCTTCAGTGGGTCGATAAAATGAGTGCGAAGCGTGCTTGAAAACTAAACACCGGGGGTTCCGCGTTAGGCTGACCACCTATCTGGAACATCCGCTTTCCCCTTAGAGCTCCTTGTCAGGAAAATTGAATTCGGCACAGTATGCATTGACCCTGACAAGGTTTAGTTTGATACATTTGTAAAATCATTCCCAATAAGTTGGATATATTAGATGACTTTTCAAAGATTTGCATCTAGTTAAATAGATGACATGTTTAAAGAATATTAACTTTAAAGTATACACATTTATTTTGTTCTATCACTAAAATGTTTGCTTATTTTTAGATATCATTGCGTAGACGGGAACTAGAGGCTAGTATTTAATGCACTTCTCAATTATCATAATCTGGAAGCGCAGTACACATCAAGCGTAAGTACTCAGCGCGCCAGCGGAAATGCGCGCCTAAATGTTTTGTGACGTCATAAAGACCACATCGTGTTTGAAAAATCGGACATTTACAAATTTTTCATTTTTTTTAAAAGTTTTTCCTCGCTTCATGTTATGATTATTTTTTGTTGCTCATTCAATCAATTTCAGTAACTAAAGGTAGTACTTTTGACTGACGGAAACAACCCCATTGCACACATCTTTCTTTGTTTTAATGATCCCATTTCCAATCCAAGACCTTGTCAGCTTCGGGATGTAAAGTCAGTTGTCAACTTTTGTTGAACTACAAATATGTTTTTATTTACTACATACCAAGCCATCAAACACCGTTGTCTTTGATCATCCGCGTTTATTAAAAGTCAAGCATGTAAACAAATATACAATAACATTTTATAAGAAGAAACTTTTTCCTGCATTCAAGTTTTTGTACCAGCTCATAACATTGTCTGCAAAAATAGTTACCTATTAAAATTTTACTTCATTCCAAAAACTCCACTGTGTACTTAAAAGAACCCTAGCCCGAAAGGGTTTCTCTAATGAAAATAAAATTCTTAGATAAATGTTTTTTTCTCTATTCTCTCTCCAAAAAAATCCTTTTAAAAGGTTTTTCCATCGGAAGTTTTTTGAATGAAAAAGTTCTGGCAAAGGTTGTTTAAAATATTAAGAAGAAGGAAGCGTTTGTTATACTCTTCTTTATTCAGTTCGTAAAAAAGTGAAGAAAAAAGAACAAATAACGTTCTTTTTGGAAGAGTGTTTCACGTAATCAAGACTGCATTCTCTTGCTATAATTCAATTTCATCAAAGTAGTTTCCAAGTAGAAACATTAAAAATACAAAAAATATTGCGTTTTTGTTTTTATGTTCCTTTCCTATTCAGACGTAAGGCAATATTTAAATGCATAAAATATTCCATTGCCCTTATAAACCAATAAATTTTCATTAACCCAAAAATTTTTACATGCTCTTCATGTTCTTGGAGCAATAGTAATGATGATGGAGATAAGCCTTGAAACCAAGTAATAATCATCCACCTCGAGGCAACAAACATATACTTTTGACTTGTGGCAATCAGGGCTATAGAGTCGGAGTCGGACTGATTTTGGGGTAAAGTAGTCGGAATCGTCTGAAAATATGCCGACTCCGACTCCGAGTTTCATTTTTCTTTATTTTCACTGACTCTCCTTACATTAAAAAAAAACTGATTACCAATTAATTTGATTACATGCACAAAAGCTTACTAATAAGAAAATAACTGTCATTGTGACAACCAACTGGCTTGATTGTTTATCGAACTTTCTGTAGCAGCTACCTTCGCTGTCCTCCAGTTTGCTTGTTTTTCAACTTTAGTTAACTGATAGCAACTGTCAACAAGAAGTTTTGTTGCTTAACACTTTCTAATCACTTTCAAATAAAAATAATATTTTTTACCTCAATATCAGTTGTAAAATAGTAAAAGCAATGTATGTATCTCTTGAGCAAGTCGGGAAACTTCTGAGGGTGCTTGGTAAATTCAAATAAGTTTTAGCACGAAAGCGTAAATCCAAAAGATCCGATAAAATATAAATGTTTATTTTTTAAGCTAAAGACGTTATCTAAGAAAGCCTGGTTATCACGGAAAAGTACAATATAAAATTACTACATGATTTATGTGTTACAACACGCTATAGTTGCAGTTAATCCTAAAATCTTCATATTATGGTTAATTCTGAAGCTGCCAATAAAATTAAAATTTAAAATTGATCCAAAAAATATAGGTATAGCGAAAGCTATTTAACTAACTTAGCTTTATAAACTCTGAAATTAAGTTGAGGTGCCACCCACCAGATGGGTGTCCCCCTCCCCGATGGGGGGAGGACCGCCCCCTCTCAAGAAAACTTTTTTCGGCTTAGCAAACAAGTTTTTTTTTTCTCAAAAATCTTTCATTCTGCTTCCAAAAATCGAAAGCACGGGATATCATCAACATCTATTCATATCTATTTGTTAAACATTGAAGGGGAGTAAATTAATCCATATCATCTTTTTAAAAAATGTGATCTCACTTCAGAAATCACAACTATTGATAATTGGATTTTCAAATTGAATTTCTAACGTTATTATACATCTTAGGTTTATAATAAAATACAATGCGAAAATTTCATAAAATGGAATTAATATTTTTCTCTGTTTAGGAATTCCCCCCCCCCCTTTCCCATGAGGGGCGTGATTTGAAAAAAAAATATTAATAATAAAAAGCCGGAATCGGTGTCGGACGTTTCAAAATCCTGGAGCCGGAGTCGGCAATTTTTCTTCCGAATCCGTAGCCCTGGTGGCAACAGTGTACATAATTGATTTTTTTTGTTAAGATGAAGGTAACATGACAAGAATTCGGCTGTTTTAATTGAAAGAATTTTAATCAGATAAATGTAAAAGTGTAAATAAATGTGTTTTTAATTCGAGCTTTTTCTTTCAAGAAAGACATTAACTTTTGTATTACTATGTAGAGAATTCGCTCAATTCAGTGGAAAAATGTGTTACGAGACGGTAACAAGTACCTTTCAGACGTTTTGAGTGCACAGCTGTAGTGAACGCTTGCACGCTGATCGTCTCCATTTTGAAATAAATATTTAAAAGTATATATTCATTAATAGTATTCTTACTATAATATGTTCATTCGTAACAAATTTTGCGTTTTAGAAATGTACCAAAAATTGTCTAATGAAGAAAAGAGAGGTAATAAATTTGACTTCGCAGTAAAAAGGAGAACAAAAATACTCTGAAGTCAGCTACGTAAATATAGCATATGTAAAGGCTGAAAATCGTTGACAGTGTAATGTAGTGGTTAGGCGTTGTTCACTTCCGCGCAAAGGCCAAGGTTTGAACTTGGCTCCAGTCGGTGGAACCTTTAAATAGTAAAGTCATGATCCGAAAGTATTTTTTATGTAGATGATTACTTTTATGGTTTTCACTATTTTCGTATATTTAAACTAACCCAAGATTAATTTCACTCCTCTAAAAATAATACCGTAGTATATTACGCCTTAAAAAACCTATCAATATGCCTACTCATAAATTTTAATTTCAATGCAGAGATAAATTCACAGCGTTAAATTAAAAAAAAATATCACTAAAAAAATAAATAAATAAATTTAAAAAAAAATAAAGAACTCCTTTATACATACGTACTATGAATTATACATACAAAAACATTTTACTACTATGTAAGTTATACTGCTTCGAATAACACGTATGAACTTATTTTTCGTTTTTTCTCCTTTGCTGATAAAACGTGGTCCTCATTCCAAAGCATTTCTTTCAGCAAGCTCAAAATGTGGCAACAATAACTGGTCCATGAAATCGGGAAAAAATGACCTGTGCGAGCTGACATGACATATTCTTTTATGATCTCAAGTAGCATGATGATGAGGCTATTTCAGATCTCAAAAGTAGTAAAATAAGTCTTTCCCGATAGTATCTGTCGCGTTGAGCTATGTCAAATGCAAAATGATATGAGATGCTATTCTATATTATTCTACACCTGCTGAGAGCGTGCATTTTAAGTCTGTCACTTCAAAAGCGGTTTGTTCAAGCTATCAAATATAACTCTTTATGCATGGAAACTATCAGTAGCAATAATAATAAGAATTATAATAGTAATAAGACTTTTTTCTGTAATTATCCACTGCAATAAATATAGAACATTTTAGCAATACTTTTAAGGCTAATTCTATTTTCGTTCAGTTCATATTTATTTTTATATATCGAAATTTTTTCTCTCAATGAATAATTTTTGATATCACTCAAGAATAAGTTGTCAATGTACTCGTAGTTCAGGTTAACTATTTTTGTTTCGAAAATAATTTTATCGGTAAATGTCTGAAAATTTTTCCATGTATATTGATCTCTTAGGCCACTCAAAATTCGCAAATACGTTACTGCATAAAATACTTTTTCGAAATTTCTAATTTGGTTAGAACAGGAATAATATCAGATTTTATCTCAAACAATGTCAGTATTTAAGATATTCGCAAGCTTCAAATTAAGAAGCATTTAACTTACCCAAAGCTCCATTTCCCTACTACCTAGTTCAAAATTATAAGTTCGCTAGGTTAATCTAATATATCAAGGACAAATTACGAATTTAAATTGACATGCTGCTTTTAATACGATACTTTCTTGCGATTACTCATTGCAACCTGACTTGACCCATATTAGGGAAAAAACTCGTAATTTCCTTGTAATGAGATGTTTTCTTTCTTTTTAGTTATATTACGCTTATTGAAAAAAAACTATTTATTGATTTATTTTTAAAAATTTAAAAGAGATTTCAACACATACACACAAAAATGAACCTTATGGGTCCATTTTGGAAGACTATGCCTCCAAGCCTGCTCAAGAGCTTTAATCTTAAAGTTGTATTTTTTAAGAAACGTAAAATTTTATCTCACAAAAATTGTTTCACTTGATATGTGTCAAATTCAACATTAAAAGAAAAACAGTCTATTACACATAACCGGAATTATTTTAAATCATCAAAGCTCAACCGCATCAAAGCTGAAAAAATAGTGCAAAATCGAAGCAAAAAATCCAAATACTTAACATTTAGAACCTCCAGGTTTCTATAGTTTAGTACATTATAGTTAATATTGAGATGTGCTATAGTTTGGAAAAACTGATCCTTTCAGCATTGTGAAGCGTACGTGGATTCTAGTTACAGAATTACTACGCTGCCCGATTAGATATGCCCCAATAAAAAAAAGAAAATGACCGATGGAAACTCTGAGTCTTTTAATTTAAAACCTTCAATTCCCGAATCTGATTCTTTTACCCCAAAATGAGAATTAGACTGACTCCGCAGTCACGATATTTACTTTAAAATAATTATTGTTGATATGATTTTTTTCATATTCACGCTAAAAATAATGTATTTAGTGCTTATCTGTTTCTACATAAAGATATGCGCAGACGATATTTATATATATATTTTTTTTATAATGAAAATTTATTACATTTATTGACATTTTATTGTTTTTTGTTTATTTTGAAAGCACATTTCTTCATTTTCCAAAATTATTCTTTGGCAACAGGAGAAAAAACAAACTTTTTTTTTGACATAATGTATTTATTTTAATGAGCTATTTTTCTTTTTTTTTTTTTTTCTTTTTGAAAGCGAACTAAGATTTTTAATAGATAAAAAGCATATTTTATTTCCAGAAATCAAGTTAAAATGTTAAAAAATGGTTAAAATAATTTGCGACTTCAGCTAATTTTGAGAATATTGATCACATACTATCAAGTGGATATTGGTATTCGGAAAGCAGGCTCTTTTAGTTCTGGATGGAACTTCTTGTTTTTTAATCAAATGTTGCAAACTGACATTAACCCTGCCAACATAACTGGCATATCTACAGATTATTTTTAACTCGAGTAGACTTTCAAATATAAAGTGGTGCAACTTTAACTCACATGGCTCAAAAGCTACTCAAAATGATTGCAACGCTTTAGATGAGTCTCGATTTTTCTAATACTGTCGCACTTAGGTATTCAGTCTATAGATCGCGAACTGGAGCAGCGAAAGAAATATTTTCGTGACAACCTGCCATAACGGGACGTGACCAGTGATTTATATGCTAGACCTGCTTCTAAATGGCGTGAAGGCGCATGTGTTACATTCTCTCACAAACGAGCTGCATAAAGAAACTTTCTTGTTATCCTATAAATATGCATGATGGCGAAACTTTTGTTCTGATAGCTACCGCACTGACGGTTGAACTGCGTTGATTGTATTGGAACTTTTAAGTTCGCTTTGCATATAAATTATATTTTTGGTAGAGGCTGTGTAAGTCGAAAGTTTACAGAAGATGGAGATATTAAATATAAATTGTATTATAAAATACTTAAACGTGTATTTATACTATTTCCTAAAATGTAGTATTTTGTAATCAATATTTTAAATTTAACTTTAATTAGTTATATACAGGAAGTCTATAAAGTCAAACTGATAAAGAAATTTTATAAAAAAAAAGAAATACCTTCAGGTGAGAAAACATAAGGGGGTAAATTTCCAATATTTTAAAAGTATTTTTTTCTTAAAGAGCATGCTTAAAAACATAGGATCTGACCTCTTTTTAAATAATTTGTTTTTAAGTTTAATGTTAAGTTTAATGTTAAAAAAAAAATTCTTAAATAGGCACGCTTTCAATATTTATGCTTCTGTCCGATGACATCACAAATGATGGAATGCCATTCTCTGTTGCCATTCACAGAGCAAAATATTTAATTCGCATCTTTACTCACGTGTATTCGCAACGATATGGTTGATAGCAAGCATAGAGCGCAATTTTAATTCGCTTCTTGATTATCATAACGTGGAATCGCTGTAGAAAGATGCGGCAAAGTGCATCATTTGTGACGTCAACAAGACCACGCCTTGTTTCAAAAAGCGGACATTGAAAAAAATTAATTTAAAAAAAACTGTTGGGAAAATGAAAGTATTTTCTGGGTCCATGTATTTTTTTTTTTGCTCATTTTATCAATTTTAGTGACACAAAAATTCCACTTGGACTGAAGGAAACAACCCCATTTTGAAGTGAAACATGCTATACAAGGGCTTTGAAGTTTAATTTCTCCATTTTTTTATGCGACGGAAGAAACGTAGTTGTTTTTTACTAGTTGCCAAAAATAATGAAAAAAAAATATTAATTACAAAATTTGTTTTTGTTAATAATATTAAGAAATAAATTTCAAGGCTGAAACTCAGCAAGCATGCAATTTAAGTCCAGTCATCAGTTGAAAACTAATTCACTTTGCTTAAGTTTAGCCTTCCGTATCAACATTTTTTCAAATTTATATAATTAAACTATATTTTTTACGTTGTCGAGATGATAAAGGTAAGATGAAATGTTCTTCGTGAAAAATAAATGCAGTAAATGCTGTAAATTTTCCAATGTTTCGATGTATGAAAAATGACGAGTCAAAATATTTTTACCTTGACATAAAACTCGTTGCAAAGTTGCGCATAGCACTTTCTTTACGTTGCATATTTATAAGATGGAACAAAATACTTTTCGTGCTCTTTATTTCTGAGAAAAAGTAATCCACCAATCTTCTCTTATTTAAGAATCATTCCAGATTTATCGCTTCATACAATGGGTGTTTGTCACGGAAAATTTTTATTTGCATTTTCCTAGTTGTTGCTTACTTTTCTGATATCTAGACGGGTATTATTTGAAAGAAAATTGCGATATAGCCAGTTTAGTGTTGTGCGAATTCAATGTACAGACAAGAGTCTTGTTACATTTTGTAAAGAAGATCAGTGGGAAGCAATTGCTGGCATTGTTTAAGCAAATTACAGTGAAATCCCGTTACAACGAACTTCAAGGGACCGGAAATTTTGTTCGTTGTATCGGAAATTTCGTTGTAACAGAATTCAAACAATGTATTGGATAAGATAAATAAATACCTTCGTGCTAAACAGTAAAGTAAGAAAAAACTACGTCAAAAAAGCACAAAAAGTACTTTTTGCATTGAAAAAGACGTTCCCTGTTACGTCGAAACACGTGTCTGCTGTAATTTGTGCTTTTTTGACGTTTTTTCTTACTTTAATGTATTGGATATTAAATCGGGACCGAAAATTTATATCGTTGAAACGGAAATTTCGTTGTATTGGTATTCGTTGCAACGGAATTTCACTGTATAAACAAAATGATTGGTTTATTTATTTTTTTTTCAACTGAAAATCACTTCCTGCTTTTGTTAAGCATTTATATGAATTACAAAAAGGTATAAGGGTGAGTATGCTTCCAGCTGAAACATTTACTGCTTATTCTTTATGGCCTGCTCAATATTAGTACTAAGTGCTCAACATTTTGCATTCTGTACCGTCAAGAATTGTTTAAACGTTTGAAAAGGGATACTCACTAGGACTTTAGAAATAGAATGCATGGAGACTTTAAATATCGGAGGCATTCCAGGGAAAACGGTCTTTTTGTCCCGCACGGTATACTTCATATATTTCATTAAAAATAATACTTTAAAATATTAAAGAATATTTTTTTCTGCTTAACAAATTACAAACTTATGTGTGATTTCTTAAGCAAAAAATTGCATTTAATATTATTACTCTTTAATAAAATAAATGTATATGAACCGTCACGTGTGGACCAAATTGCTGAACTTTTCGTGGAATGGATCATCATTGTGTGGAAATCTGAAATTTTCATAAATGAAGAAAATAAAGGAGAAGTGAAATTTTTTAACGAAAACTATTCTCCAAAATTTCTTTAGAAAATTGATAAATGTATCATCGTAGTTTATATCTTGTTTTATTACATTTGAAAAAAGCAAATTTAAAATAACATAAAATAATGTTGGTATTTTATTATAAATTAACAATCCATTGTTAAATGCAACGCATAATTTTGAAAACTTATGTAAAAGTCTCGTTTTATGAAAAGAAAAGAATTTTTTCACATCTCCGAAAAATATTATTCCCCCATTTTTTCAGCATATGCATATCAAAAAAAACTGCAGGAAGAGAAAATAACTCAATTTATTCTCTTTTGAGTGCTGAAATATCCCCATCATCTTGCTACTTGACATCATAAAAAAGCTGTCAAGTCAGTTCCCATTGACCGTTCTTTTCCCATTTTACGCCGCAGTGATTTTTGCCATTTTTGAAAGAAAAAAATCACATGGGAAAACTCGTTGTTTTTCATGCATATTCTGAGAAGAGAGACGTTTTAAATTTATTAATTGAAACATCTCCAAAAGTTAAGATGATAGATACATCAAAGACATTTTTTATCACCTTTTGTCTTTCCTAAGATGAAAAAATCACTACTGGAATGTTTTAGGGCTATTTTTGTTTTATTATATCAGTATATAACGTCTTTTTTTCTTCAAAATAAAAGCCGAAGTAACTTCAGAAGTAGTATAAGATATGTGCAAAATAATATTAGAAATCCACATCCGAAAAATTGCAAACGTGATTTAACGAAATTCTTGAATGTTTGACAGATCTTGTATATCTCAAGCACACCTTTCTTCGAGCATGGATAATATGATTTTCGTAAAGAGAGATGCATTTAGAGATGTATCTTGACAGCTAATTTCGCGTAGATGGTTTACGTGACATTATTTACAATCTCAAAGAAAAGTTTAAATGTCACATACTGACGTTTTGCATTTGTTGAGTGCATGCGGGCATACATTTCAACTTCAAGAGAATATTGGCATACAAACGTTAGTATTTTTTTTTATTGTGAAAATTTACTTGTAACGTGTTTGAAAGTAACAAGTAACTTTAAATAACTTAACACCCCTGTCATTCTACTATATATATATATATATATATATATATATATATATATATATATATATATATATATATATATATATATATATATATATATATATATATATATATATATATATATATATATATATATATATATATTTACTAAGCTGTTTATGTAATTTGAACAATGACAACTCGTGCTGACTTGCGCAAGAAAGTGTAAACCAGCCCTTCTTATTGGGCCGAATAAGAAAAAAAATGGAAATTCGAAATTTCATTGTGATAAAACGTTCTGCAGCTCCACATGTACTACAAAAATATTTATCCGAATAAAAAAATATTTAGGTATTCATCAGGAGGCTAAACTTAATAATGTTCTTAAAAAAATGAGTTTTTCCGTTTTTTAAAAACTTACAGATAATTTTCAATAAAATATATAGTTCAAAAATCATTGGCGAACACATTTTCAAATCTTCATTTGTAAATGAATAATAAAAAAGCATAATATATTTAAAATGAAAAAACCAACCCTAGATTGAAAAAAATCCATATTTTGGTTACTATGTATGAGACTTAAGGGAGGGTATTCCAAAGCAGGTAGGTCGTCCAAAGCGGGTAGACCTTCGTATGACATTTTCAAATCTTCATTTGTAAATGAATAATAAAAAAGCATAATATATTTAAAATGAAAAAAACTAACCCTAACTTGAAAAAATCCATATTTTGGTTACTATGTATGAGACTTAAGGGAGGGTAGCCCAAAGCAGGTAGGTCGCCCAAAGCGGGTAGACCTTCGTATGACTCCCCCCCCCCCCCCATCCTCCATGGTGTGTTAGCGGCGATGAATACATATGTCGTGTTTTCCCGAACAACACCGAGTTATTATCAGTCCCAGCGAAACAGCAGTGAAGAGGCATGGCGCGATCAGTATGTAATCGCGGTAATTAATGTAATCGCGGTATATGCTTTTAATCACTTATTGTTATCCAAGATGACTTGGTTTCGATTTTTTCTATTCATTTGTATGTAAAAATTATAGCTTTGTGAGATCATTGCAGCATTTAATGTTTTTAGTTTCAAATCAAGGATCCAGTTTCTGTTAAAACGATGAAAAATTGCTTCTCTTGCCTAGATTTTGCACAAACGTTAATCGGAAACTTTAAAAATGATACAAAAGCTTTTACTGATCACATATAATAGCTCGAGCTATGGATTGAAATTGTTCAAAATTTCCCTGCAGCGTTCACATTACAAAATAAGAAACTTAAAAGTTGTTAGAGGAAAACTGGAATGACCCCATTACGAAACAGATGATGAAACCTATGCTTCAGATGTAGAATGCTATGATGCACCGTGCTAAAAATTTAATGGAGGTCCGTTGAATAAAAAAAATTGACGCAACCTCCCCCTCTGATGTGAAATGATCTTTTTTCTTTGTATAAAATGCGTGCACATCTTTTCAAAAAAAAAAACTATTTAAGTTTCTTTGGAATTTAAAACTTTTCGTCAAATCATTAAATTAGATTTAGTTTCAAAACTGTATTTAAAGAGTGAAGCGGGTTTTATTGTAATTATTTAATATTTTTGCGCCAAATAAACAAAAAAAGACATCAAATAATATCTTTCAAATGCAAAAATAATTCTACAGCTCTGTTGTTTATCGCCAAACTTGCTCAACAACCACGCTATCATAATCCATTCGTCAAACGGAAAAAAAAAAAAGAAATATTAATTTGAATTTTGACATCTTGAATTCAAATTATGTTTTTCGCAATCACGAGTGTGTGTATGTAAGCTTGTGTGTTTGTGTGTGGGGGGTATGTGTATGTAGGCATGTGTGTTTGTGTCTGTGCGCTGGCATAAGTGTGTGGGTAGTTGTGTGTATGAATGTGTGTGGGGGGGGAGTATGTGTATGTGTGTGTAGGCATATGTGTTTGTGTCTGCGTGCAGGCATGAATGTGTGGGTAGTTGTGTGGATGGGTGTATGTATGTTTTTGTTTGTGTGCATGTGTAGGTGTCTGTATGTATGTGTGTGTGTGCACTCTCAAAAATGGACTTTCAAATTTGACGAAATTTTCTTCGTTTTTGACGAAACTACTTTCAGGGATATGCTCCGAGCGAACATTTCGTCAAATTGAAGAAACTGCTTTTGTTAGTGGTTTGAGGATGCGAATTTCGTCAAATGTAACAAAATATTTCTTTATTCTAGTTTCGTCAAATTAACAATCATTTTCGTAGTTTTGAGAGCATTAGTTTCGTCAAATTAATTTCGTCATATATGAGGACGTTAATTTCGTGAATTTTTAAGAAAATTTCTTTCTTTTTTTTTTTTATCTTGGAGCACATTAGTTTTTTTTTTTATTTTTCAGAATACAGTTGAACCTCGTTAATTCGAACACGCTTAAAATAAATAACTGCTGAAATGAACTTTTTTGCAATCCTTGTCTCATTGTTTTTCGGATAAAGCGAACCACGTTTTTAATCGATTTTAATGGTCCCTTTAAGTTCGTTATAACGAGGTTCGACTGTATTTTATAAGATTCGTGTGCGTGTGATCAAATTGTAAATTCAGAAGCTTACCACCGTAGTTTCTCATTTTAATGCGTATAGTCACTTTCACAGGCCCGTCATTTATGGGGTCAGGGGGTCAATTGACGCCCCCCCTCCCGTCTTGCTTTTTGAACATTCATGTTTTTACACATGACTGGCCGTCGTTTTACTTGGTTTTCTGTAAAATTTTTATTGAGTACAGACTCTTTGCCATATTTGGGAAAAAATTGAAATAACGGGTCTGCAGCTCCCCCCCCCCCATCAAAAAAAGACAAGTATTAGTTGAAAAAAAGGCACATAAAATATGTCAAGCAAATTTTTATTTATGGTAAAAATGCAAACAAACAACTTCTTAAAAAAGGGAAAACAAATCATTGCAGATTAAACTCCCCATGGTATCTAATTTAACCCCCATAATGGGGGTTTTCTTTCAAAAAATCTAATTTTTGTCGGATATTTTCCAAATTTGGCACAGAGGTTCGTTATTGGAGGCTCGGGAATTCACACAAGGTCGTTTATGTCTCTCTATGTGGGGGGGGGGGGGGGGGGGACAGACAATCCCGCATTGAGGGTTCTTCGTATTAAAAAAAAGGTTTTGTCCGATCTTTTTTAAATTTGCCACTGAGGTTTTTAGATGCTCAAGAATCACGCAGGGTAGTTTTCATCACTTTATGAGGGGGGGGGTCCTTGAAAAAAATATAGTTTTTGTCGGATTTTTCCAAAATTTGGCACAGAGGTTCTTTGATGCCTGGGGATTCACGCAGGGTAGTTTTCGTCCCTCATTGGGGGGGGGGGGCAACCCCTATGGTAGTTTTCCTACAAAAAAATCCAGTTTTTGTTGGATCTTTCCGAATTTGGCACATAGTTTCGTTTTTTGATGCTCAGGAATTCTCATAGGGTGGTTTTCGTTCCACTAATGGGGGGCAACTCCCATACGGGGGGTTCTTATGAAAAAACAGTTTTTATCATATCTTTTCAAAATTTGGCACAAAGGTCCTCTGATGCTCGGAAATTCACACATGGTAGTTTTCAACCCTCCATGATGGGGGGGGGGGGGACCAACCCCGCATCGGGGGTTCTCCTTATATATAAAAAAAGTTTTTGTCCGATCTTTTCTAAATTTGCCATAGAGGTTCTTTGATGCTCAGGAATTCACGGAGGTTAGCTTTCGTCACTCTATGGTGGGGGGGGGGCAACCTCGATGGGGCGTTTTCCTTGAAAAAAATTCATTTTTTCTCGGATCTTTCCAAAATTTGGCATAAAGGTTCGTTCATTGATGCTCAGGAATTCTCATAAAGTAGTTTTCGCGCCGCTATGGGAGACAACCACAAAATGAGGGGTTTTCTTATAAAAAACCAGTTTTATCAGGACTTTTCCAAAATTGTCACAGATGTCCTTTGACGCTCGGGAATTCCCGTTTTCGTCCCGCTATGGAGTGGGAAACCATGTGTGTGTAGGGAGGGGTCTTATAAGAACCCAGTCTTCGTCTGATCTGTTCCAAATTTGGTACATTTGTCTTTTGATGTTTGGGAATTCCCATATTGTAGTTTTCGTCCCGCTATGTGTGCCAACGCTATGTGTGCAAACCCCACGGGAGTTTTCCTTATAAAAATCCAGTTTTCGTCGAATCTTTACCAGATTCGGCCCAGATGTCTTTGATGCTGGTAATCCACATAAGATAGTTTCCCATGGGGTAATATTCATATGGGGTACTACCCCATGTGATTAAAGGACCTATGTGCCAAATTAGAAAAAGATCTGACAAAAGCCTGGATTTTTGTACGGAAAACTCCCCTAATGAGGGAGGGGGGGGTGCCCCTAAAGCGGGAAGAGTATTTCAAACTGTTTGGACTACATCGCGATGTAAGGATGGCGATGCATCGCGATGTAGAAATTCCTACATCGCCCTGTCCTACTGGGAATATAAAAGTGCTACTTTCTCAGCAGACATTGGGTTCTGGAAAAATAAATCATGTGCCACTTTTATGCACAGTTACATCGATATATGCTCGGGAGAAATTTGCTGGGGATTTTCTTCTTCATTGCATTGCATGAAAAAATTCCAGAAAAAAAAAAAAAAAAAGATTTTTATCCAACTTATACCACAAATTTCAAAGAAAAAGTACAATAAAATGGACAACTTTAAGTCAGTATATCTTTGTTCTAAAATTAGATACAGAAAGTAAAATTAGATTATCTTAAGAAAAAGCTTACCTTTTTCTTTTTCCAATCAATTATTTGTTTTATTAATTTTTCTTGTATAGAGAATGTTTATTTGGCCAAATTTATGTTTAATACAGGAACTTTATTATTGCATGCATTTCATACTTCATACTTTGAAAACAATTCTCTGCCAAAATTGAAAAAGGTATTTGAAAATATGAATCTTAAAAAAATGCAGATGTGAAATAAATCTTTTGGTAAAATTAATTTAGTGTAATGCTTGTTAAATAATTATAAAATATACCTTTGCTTTTTACCCCTAAGTTTTTATTATTATTTCCAAACACGTGTAACATGAAATCAATGTATAATATACGAACACTCTGAATATTGTTATAATTATGGAAACAATCTTCGTCTATCTTGGTTCTGATTATCTTCATGGTGTTGGATCCATCCTAAAGAGTTTTAAAAAGAAAATATATGTATAATAAGTAAATGTGTAAGTTCATGGGTGTATGCCCTCATGCACATTGATCTTTTTTCTATTTCGAGGCAAGTTTTACGATTAAATGCAGCAGCTTATTTCTGAAATAAAGCATTTTTCCACAATTTCTTTCAAAACTGTTCCCCTTTAGTTAAAAAGCTACGATTCTCTTGTGACTTTAAGGAGCATCTGATTTCATTTTCATATTTTTCAAAATATGATTATTTCGACGGTGACAGCTATTTTTCCAAGCAGATTGCAAGAGTGAGTAATTTTTACAGCGGATGGGCAAAATTTTTATTTATTCAGACAGACAATGATTTCTCTCAGTTGGTATCTGAAATTAATTTCTGAATAGCGTTCTGGAATTAGAGTTTCTTCAATTTATCGACAATCAGCATTACTTAGCCATTAAACTAGTTAATTCCTTTGCATATCAAGTCGTGAATTTTCATTTTTTTTCGAGCTATAAAAAAAATCAAGGGTGCGACAATTGTTGATCTGTGATTTTTTTTTAATTTATTTTTTATTTCAGTCGACAGCCAAAATACACCGTTTTCTCCCGACTTTCGTTTTCAGATTTGCAATTTTCTTGACGAATGTTTTCTGAAGTACTCCCTACACCACAAATTAGTTCTATTAAGATAATAACAAATTAAGTAGTTTTAAAAAGAAAATATATGTATAATAAGTAAATGTCTAAGTCCATGGGTGTATGCCCTCATGCACATTGATCTTTTTTCTATTTCGAGGCAAGTTTTACGAATAAATGCAGCAGCTTATTTCTGAAATAAAGCATTTTTCCACAATTTCTTTCAAAATTGTTCCCCTTTAGTTAAAAAGCTACGATTCTCTTGTGACTTTAAGGAGCATCTGATTTCATTTTCATATTTTTCAAAATATGATTATTTCGACGGTGACATCTATTTTTCCAAGCAGATTGCAAGACTGAGTTATTTTTACAGCGGATGGGCAAACTTTTTATTTAAGCAGACAGACAATGATTTCTCTCAGTTGGTATCTGAAATTAATTCTTGAATAGCGTTCTGGAATTAGAGTTTCTTCAATTTATCGACAATCAGCATTACTTAGCCATTAAACTATTTAATACCTTTGCATATCAAGTCGTAAATTTTCATTTTTTTTCGAGCTATAAAAAAAATCAAGGGTGCAACAATTGTTGATCTGTGATTTTTTTATAAATTTATTTTTTATTTCAGCCGACAGCCAAAATACACCGTTATCTCCCGACTTTCGTTTTCAGATTTGCAGTTTTCTTGACGAATGTTTTCTGAAGTACTCCCTCCACCACAAATTAGTTCTATTAAGATACTAACAAATTAAGTACTACTGAAACTGATGATTACGATTTATTTTTACTTTTTTCAGAAATTTTATTGTGTTATGCTATCAATGAGCAACATTTACTTACCGAGCCTTACCTCCTTAAACCACTACCAAATTAGAGTCAAAAACCAAGGGCTCCAACACTCGATTAATTGATAGTATAGTACCTTGAAATCTTTAAAAAATATTCAAACAAAATCATAAAAGCGTCAGAATTAATCACTGGTACAAAAATATTCAAACGTCGCTCTACTAGTTTGAGACGGAGGGAGTATTACCAAGGAAGTATTACCTTTTCCCCAAGCATATTTGATTTCTAAAATATGTAATTTTCACGCAGTAAATAAAAAACACGCCAAGTGAGAAGAGTTGCCAAAGACAGGGGAAACCCAATAACATAGTGCTTTTCTTTGTTTGTGTCTTGACAAATATCGATGGATTTTCTTTTTTTTTATTATCCTTTCAATTTTTCAATTAAAGTATAGCTAAAATTTCAGATATTTTACTTTGCATCCAGCAAAAATCACAACTGTAATTTACATTTGGATTGATTGGTAGTTCATCTATAAAATGCTTCTTAGTCTGGTTTCATGGAGACCCGGATTTCTCATTTTTTGTTGACAATACCTTGAAACGTGAAATATGGCAATAAAATTAATGCTGCATTAATTTTAGCCGTAGAAACTATGTATAATAGAAAAACTCATAATTATCAAAAATCATCTAACACAAATTGACAAAGAAAAACTTATAAATTTAGTGTATTAAGTGTAGAAATAAACAACAAAAAATGCTTATCATTATTATTTTCAAAACATGCTACTATATATATATATATATTTATTTTAATCGAGGTTAAACATTAAAACTCTATTTTCATTAATTTATTTAATTTGCGGAAAAATTGAAAAAAATATAGAAAATAATCTGCTGAAATATCACGCACTAAGATAGAGTTCTTTACGGGAATTAATATCTTCTCTAACTTAAAATGATTTGTATTAAATTGATATTTACTTTACTTCATGTTTTATGCAAGTAAAAAAAAAAGGCTCCACAAATAATGAACATAAGCACTTATTGCTAGAAACATCTGCCGTAGGGAACGAGATTATATAAACAACATGGGGTAAGCATTTATAAGTCCTATCTACGAGATTAAAAAAAAAAGAGGGTATCATTTCGGATCCAAAAGCTGATATAAGCGAATTGCATTTATTTTTTATTGCATCAAGCGCTTTTTTTCCTCGAGTTTCATCGGTTTTATTCAAAGATTACTAAACAATTATTTTAAAATATTTTCTACTAACACTTTTGTGTTATAAAGTTCTTGATACTTTTTGATTATTAATTTCTTCAAAATCATATTTTATTTTGTTATTAAAATATTTCATGTAGTTTTGTAATATTGTTTACCCATTCCAAAATATTAATTTTTACTAATGGGTAGAGCAATATTTCATTGAAAATGATAAGTGTACGAACACTTTTGGGAGCAACTGTATAAATTATAACATTGAATAAAACATTACATGTAGAGTGGCAGAAGAAAAAATATCAATACTTATTGGGGAATGGGTACATATTTGTTTAAGAAAATAAAAATGCACAGTGAAAAAAATTTGAACTATTAAACTAAAAAATACACTTTGTTTTACAGAATTATTTTTGTAAAATTCATGGAGAAGAATGAAAACACATAACCATGTAATATATTCAACGTTGAAATTAATAGCTTCAAAGTTCTATGCCTTTTATAAAAGCGCTGTATTTATCATCTGCGTTAGTTTAGCTACGGTGGAATTTTTTTGTAAGTTTAAATTTGTACAAATTCTGTGGTCATGTTTGACATTTTTTCAACGAAATAAAGGAAGTACGTTTTTGGAAAATAATGTCAATAAACCAACATCTCCTTTTGAAAATAAAAAAACAACGCTAGTTAAGCCTAACGTGGAGGTGACTCAAAGTTAGTTCAAAAAACACAGAGTTCTAAACCTAATCGAACGGTTCGTTTTCAATTTTAATGTGTTGTAAACACAACTATAAACACAGCACTAAACAAAAATGTAACAATAAATAAAAGAAAAAGCACATTGCACATACAATTTTTAATAAATAACTAACCTTTTTTTTATGAATCCTTTAGGATAATTTAACGAGCAAGTACAAGACTGAAACGAAAACTCCCAGAATGCACTGCAATATGACAAAATCGGGACGAAATAATTTCGTCAAAAAGTTGAAATTTCTGGTTTTGTCAAATATCACGTGATTTGGTGACGAAAGGATCGTCGAAAATAACGAAATAGTGCTCGAGGATTGCCAAATCGTCAAAATTGAGCGTTTCATTTTTGACAGTGTGTGCATGTGTAGGTGTCTGTATGTATGCATTGTGTATGTGTAGGTGTCTATGCATGTGTGAGTATGTGCTTGTGTGTGTAGGTGTATGTGTGTGCATGTGTGAGTATGTGCTTGTGTGTGTAGGTGTATGTGTGTGCATGTGTTTGTATGTGTGTGTGTCTGTGTGTGTGAGCCGGTTGAGGGTGATGGTGCGGAGGGTGGCGGTGGGAAAATAAAATGATAGCACGCCAAAAACAGTCAAATGAGAACAATAAGCAATCGTGATTGCTCAAAAAAACATCCCGTGGAACATTCTAAAATCATCGTCAGAAAAAAGAAGAAATTGTCGTACATTTCACTCGGATAAAAACAAATCAAAAGTTTCTTTTCTTTCAAAACAAATCGCCAAAACTATGAATTGAATTACCTTAACGGTTGCCTTAAAACAATAATCCTAGACTGAATTGCTCAGCGCCTAACGTGCCAAGCGACCACGCTACCGGAACCCAGCCCTTTTGCGAGTGAAGCGGATAATTTTTCTTTGGCAATAATAAGTGTTTCGCCAAACATACAAAAAGGTATAAAATCACATGAACAGTAGCTTTCAAATCTTTGTATAGTAAGAGCTGCGTTGCACGGCTTTGCCCGGTCTACCTTAAGAACAAAAATTGTGTCAAGTGATGTATATTCAACAATTAATTAAAAGAATAACTTAATAACTTAAAGAATAACTTAAATAAAAGAAAAAAACACAATGCAAAATTACCCTTCCAAACAATGACGACAGATATTAAAACACTTTTAAGAATTTAAAATGCGAAAGATGGATTTTAAAAGCGTAACCATGGAAACATGAAATAAAATGAGTTTAAAAAATAAGATGCAAAATAAGGAAATAAACAATGGATTCAAAAAGCGTAACCATGGAAACCCGAAAATAAAATGGTTGACAACCTGAATCAAAATGACATATTTCGAAAATGATTTAAAAACGCTTGTAACTTTTTTTTCTTTGAAGATAGAAGCTAATTATTTCGACCAGAGGTCGAAAGAGATCTGGAGTAAAAAATCTCGCTTTTTCTAATGCTATCTAAAAGAAAACTGTGTGACTATTCTTTCACTTTTTATTGATAGATTTAATGAAGAAAGTAGTGCCTAAATTTTAGCTAAGCCTAAAAACGTTCGAGCTAAAAACGCAAATTACTCCCGCCGTAATTAGGTTAGAGCATTGAAATAAATTGTTTAGAACGCAGAAAATTCTACCCTTTTTAACGATATATAGTACTAATATGTGCAAGTAATTTTTCAACCCTTTAATAGCCAATAATAAGCAATTTACGTGAAATTTGGGCCTAAATTTGAATTTAAAAAGAACTATTTATCGGATTTTTTTTTCAAATTATAGCCTATGTTACTCAGTAAGAAAGCTCAGTAGTAAAGGACCTTTTCAAATTGGTGCAGTGGTTCCGGAGATTACCTCGAACATATAAACACACAAAAATCCGCCCTCTCTCTTTATAATATTAGTAAAGATTTTATTCGATATTTACAGAACATAAATATACGGCAAGAGACACATTTACTACTCTGATACACGCATATTAATTCACAATTAGTTCATTGTTATCAAAATTATTGTGTCTAAAAGTAAGAACATTAAACGGGGACTACTATGACGTATTTATAAAGCTCACTTATGAAGGAAACAAACAAACAAACAAACAAAAAAAAAACTGTATGTTCATACTTGTAAAAAATCACCAACTAGTTTAGTCATATTCAAATTTCTTCGGTGTATTTTACCAACCGCAAATGTACTTTAGCATGAATAAAAGAGCCATCAAAGTTTTAGGAAAGAATATGTTTTATGTTGGATGAAGAGGTTTGAGATGTAGATCTTAATATTCAAAACAATTTTCGGAATATCTACCACACTCACATTCTTCCAAAATTTATATTGGAGAGATTTTTCGACCGAATAACAACGTTGATATTTGAGTTTGATATTCTATTTTGGCAATGTAAAATTTGAAATATCTAAAATTTATGGAAATATAATATGCTTGAATAAAAGTTCACCTTATTCTCGTTTTTTGGTATTTTATACTATACATATATATATACGCGAGAACTGTGAGGTGTTCTATTTTCTTTTGCTTAGATTTAGTAGATAAAGTTGATGAATGGTTGTTGCTTATAAATACTTAACGATCATTTCTTATAAACAAGTGCATATTAAGTACTAAAACTTCCGGTGAATAAAAAATAAGGGTTTTAAATAGAAAAAAGAGTTTATTTTTGGGTGTTAATATTGTGTTGATAAAACCTTTTTGACGTTACATACCAGGCAATTCGCGGATAAACTTCAATTTAAATCAAATTTTTAGAGCAAGAAGCACTGAAGGTGGTGTTTGGCGAGAAACTATACAACAGAATATTTTTAGCGGAGATAAATGAATTTATTTTTCGGTCAAACTGTCAACAAAAAGACATGAGTCTTTTTCGCAGGCTACCTGTAAAGGATGTGTAGAGTGATCAATGTTTTGCTCTATTTATAATATACAATTCGACAGCCCATGTTAATGTAAAACATATACAGTTCATTAATGCCTTCTTCTTGCTGCGAAAATTGCAACCAATTTGTGTGTAATTTCATTATTTTTTTATAAACGTTAAGCTCGTTGAGAAGCATTTTGGTTCAAAGTATATGTGTAAGGTTTTTTTTTTTTTTTTTTGATATGATGAAGTTTGCAAAGAGCATCATTCCAGTGCATACCTGTTGATTAAGTCAATTGTTCGTCAGTTAGGTATTTGTTATGCTTGTATAAATCAATTTATAAACTGAAACAAACTTTCGGTGTTTAAACGTTACGTGTCTATTATGCACAAATATACCTCAAAGTGTCAAGCTGATCTTAATTTTAACATAAATAACCATGGTAGTTTCAAATGTTTTGTGTTTCGAAACTAAAACGCAATTTCAATGAAAGGGACTATTTGACTAGCTTATGTCGGTGGAATAGTGCACTTTAAAAATTATTGTCAGGAAAGTGTAATGTACTGAGGCACTAAAACTACTTTATCACATGAGACCACACATTTAAACACCAAACGATGTACACTTTGCACTGACGGAAAATGAAATTTAAACTTATAAAAAGATTAAGGAATTTTAGAGGGCTGTTTGTATATCTGAAAGATTAAGCATTCTAAACTTATACCATACAGTTACTCAAAATTATTTTATTATTTTGTTCAACTCTACCTCATTACATTTTATACCTTGTACCATTTGTACAATTTACCTTTTTATATTTTATCGATGTTACATTTTGCACTTGTACATTTTGCGCTCTGATTACATATTTCTACGTGTTTGTGAAGAGTGCGCTATCTTTGCGCACTCTAGTCAATGATTTTTTCTATGTTCATGAGCTACAGATAAATATTAAAAAAAATATCTATTCAGGTCTAGCTTTCTAACGCGATATTAGAAGGGTTAATTAAAAATGAAGTTTGTTTAAAAATTAATACTTCATTGCTACTTTAAAAAATAGTTACGTTGAAAAGATGTTTGACGGGAATAAGTGGGTTTAGTTTCTTTGACTGAATGGATGTAATATATGTTTGAATCTAAAGAGTGCATAAAAATATCACCTGCACGAATCATTACAAATATTTATCTATAGTACAATAATGTATAGTCTGGCATGTAGAAGCATGAAATACTGTTTGATTGCTACTGATCATCAACATGGTGGTCGTAGCTACGTGAGACGGACGTAATATTTTTACTCAAAACAGTTTTAAACTGATACGTAGAAATTCTGTCGAATAATGATTGACATAATTTTCACACAGTTACTTCAAAATAAAGACAGAAATATTGAAATAAATGTTGAAGATTCGTTATTAGATAGAGAGAGGTCATTAATAGTGGGTAGAAATTTTTTGCACCTGTACATGACCCACTCAGAAGGACGGTTCTGAAATTCCTAACATAGGAAACAGATAATAGTCTAAAGCAGGGGTTCTCAACCTTTCAATTTATCTGCCCCTTCCCCTCTTTCATCTCTGGTGTCAGGTCACACCCTTGATTCCATCATTTAGGTCCATAATTTAGGTAAGGTTAAAAAGCCGAATATTCACACCTGAAATTTGTATTGCTGCAATTACGTGTTCTTTACATGTTATTACTAGAACATATGAAATCCAAAAAAAACAAAAAATTGGGTTTGAAAATACCCAATTGTTTTATGGACACTTTTAAAATAGGTATAGCAGCTATAACGCTATGAAACTATCACCTTTTATGGTTAGTAATAAATCACACAGTAAGTGCAATTTAGAATGCTGCTTCTATTTCAAGCTATTTTATAAATGGACGAAAATGTCACTTTCTCAAAGGAGGGAGGAAGCTTGATTGATTATTTTACTTTCAATGCAACAGCTTAAAAAATATTTAATCCTAAATGTCGAAAAATCTAAGATGTTGCATCAATCACTGAAGCCTCCACCGTGAAGAGCATTTACTTCCTTTTAAAACAAAGCTATTGAAATGCCCCTTTATTATTCCGAGTAACGATCGAGCCATTTGTTTGGGATTAAAATGAGAAAATATTCGCTGAAAAAGATTATTTATTGGAGTGGAGTTTGTGCCTGTTGCCTAGATATGACACCTTCAACATAAAATTTTAGTTATTTGCTAGTTTCCCGAAGATTTAATATTCCGTTTATGCCAACAGCTTCAGACAATTTTGAACGAAAAAAACACGTGGTGTATTTTTCTCTCTGATATTCCATCAGCAAAGAAGGAAGAAATTAGATCAAACAAAGGTGCATTTTACGCATATTATTTTTTATATTTCTGTGTGAAAAATATATTTCCTTTTTAAAATTGATGATGATGAACAACTTTGTGATTGTCTTTTCGCGTTAAATTCTACTAGTTTTGAGCTAATAACGGTAACTCTGAAATTTACCGCCAGATGGAACTACAGGCGCTTTCTTCGCGTTTCATCTTTACTATATCTATACCCGTCTTTTGTAACGAGTTCTTGCAGCTCAGAACTTATAAGGGTGTTAATGTATTTTGTTTTGGGGGAGAGGCACGATGTATATTAATTGTAAGCACTTTAGAAAGAAACAATTACATTTGTGGAACTATTAGGGGGAAAAGTAAACTTTTTAACCTATATTTCTAACGATTTTGTTTTCTCGAAAGACGAAAGTCAAATCAGTATCTTTATTTGTTAATTATATATATATATATATATATATATATATATATATATATATATATATATATATATATATATATATATATATATATATATATATATATATATATATATATATATATATATACGAGGCATGTTTTTAAAGTAAGTACCGTTTTGATATAAAAAAAGAACGAGTACAGATAGAGCAAAGAAATTAATTGCACAAAAATCTACCATCCTTACGCTATTTTTTGACATTGCTCCCGTGATTTTCCAAGCATTTGTCATAGCGTGGTACAGGTTTTTGTATACCTATTCATAGAAAATTGCCGCCTGTGTAGTCAGCCATGGGATAACATGTTCTCTGAGCTCATTATTGCTGTTGTGCCACAGACCACATACGAAAGACTTTAGATGCCGAAAGAAATGAAAGATGTTGCGAGCGAGGTGAGGGCAGACCAGAGGATGTTCAAAAACGCCCCAGCCAAAGCCCTGTAAGAGTCCTCATCGTTGACTAAACGGGCGGTAACTTTTTACGAATAGGTATACAAAAACCTGCACCACGCTATGACAAATGCTTGGAAAATCACGGGAGCAATGTCGAAAAATAGCGTAAGGATGGTAGATTTTTGTGCAATTAATTTCTTTGCTCTTTCTGTACTCGTTCTTTTTTTTATATCAAAACGGTACTTACTTTAAAAACATGCCTCGTATATATATATATATATATATATCCCTAAACTTCTAACACATCAATGTTTAAGTGTTCATTCACTGATCAGCCTACCCTATATTCACTACACACTAACATTATCTTATTGTGTAAACGCATGTTTATCTAAAAATGAAGGGTGATTTTATGATTAAAATACAGTTCCTGGCATATTTAAGGAATGCTATATTTCTCCATGATCGTGATAAACAAATGCTTAAAAACAACATCTTTCGAATATGTTTTTGTTACTGCACCATTCCTTTCTTAGCATATCAATACACTTTATAACCTGCTTTCAAGAATAAACAAAGTTTTGAATATCAATTCGCTTACGCTTCATCCGTTTGATAAATTTACAAAATATGATGCCCTTTATATGTAAATTAAACAAATTTCGGTGATCATACAAATATTTAAATTTTCTGACATTCTCAACAGAAATAGAGAAAACGAAAATGAGTTATAAATATTTATCAAAGAGATCAAGAACTTTTCAACTATGTATTTAAGTATTTTCTTTTAGAGTATGAGCTACGTGAAGCTAAGAATAAAGATGCAATTTAAAAATAAATTAATGTGTTATAAATGGCGTAATTAGATATACTAAATACATTAACGCATTTTTGGTTTTTAATTTTCGTTCTACGAAGTATTAAAACGAAAATCAATAAAAAAACAAAAGTTTGGTTTTAAATATAAATTAAACTTCTTACTAACAAGATTTGTCTTACTCTCTTCCCAAAGTTGGTTATTTTGCACTTGACCCTTCAAGTATAAATAAGTGTATTATCTTTTTTTTACAAAGGACTGAACGAAAAATAACTCTGTTAATAAGGAAAACATATACATTCATATAGTTCAGAAACATTTAGAAACACAATACTATTGAAATAACTTAATTTAGTTTTTATTTTTAGAGCTTAATTTTCCGTATAAAAACTAATATTTAGTACCTATTAATTTGTTTTACTTACCCGAAAAATAGTGCGTTTTTAACAAAACATGTGAACCTATATATATTGCAAAAAAAAAAAAGTGTTCTATATATAAGTTTAAGATATATATTGATAAATAATAAAATACATTTGCGAGTTTAAATTCATATCTGTAAAAATCAGTTTTATTTATTAAGTTTTAACCACCGATTTAATTACGCATTTGTTTAATTAAACAACCATGAGTTGTTACAAAACTTATTGTACTTAAAGGAATTACCTAAAGTAAGAAATTGAACCATTATCTTTGCATATAATTTATTAATGTTTCAATCGCAACAATGCTTTGAATTCAAACTGTAAGAAAGATTTGATTCGTAACTTAGGGCACAAGCATAAGTGTTTTAGTAAAAAAAAGTAATTCGAAATAAATTTGAAGCTGCGTATTTATAGTAGGGTTTAATGCATTTTAATTATGAATTGGATAAGCATGACAGTAGGTACCCTAATTTCGACTAAAATATTGAAGCAAATATAAATTCAGTACTAAACTTATTTTTTTCTTTACGACGGAATGTGTACAAATGCATTAAAACACTGGTAATTAATGCATTAATTGAAAGAAAAATAAAATCCACGGTTGAAGACATTGTTATATTAGAGTCTAATTCGCATTAGATGCAAGTTATCCCAAAACGACCGCATACTCTGCACAGATAGATTTCTCGTTGGGAGTACATAAAAACCTACGCTGAGGAGTCGAAGAGTCGGAGTCGGTGTCCTTCAAAAACATAAACGCTCCGATTAAGGATTTCTTTTTTTTTCTTAAATTTCCATTGATTCTCCTTGCAATTTTAAAAAAACTGATTACTTATTAATTTGATTACATGTATAAAGGCCTACTAATAGGAAAATAACTGTCGTTGTGGCAACCAGCTGGCTTGGCTGTTTATCGCACTTTCTGTAACAGCTACCTACGCTGTCCCCTAGTTTGTTTGTTTTTTAACTTTAGTTAACTGATAGCAACTGTCAGCAAACAGTTTCGTTGCCTAAAGTTCTCTAAGTAATCACTTTCATATAAAAATAATAGATTTTTTTTACCTCGATCTCAGTTGTAAAATAATAAAAGGAATGTATCGCTTAAACAAGTCGGGGAAACTTCTGACTGTGCTTGATAAATTCAAGTAAGTATTGCTATGAAAGCGCAAATCCAAAGCATCCGATAAAATATAAAGTTTTTTTTTTCAATCTAAAGACTTTATCTAAAAAAGCTTGGTTATCACTATAAAAAAAAAAAAAAAAAAAATCAGTACATGATTTATTGGTTTCAACACTCAATAATTGTTGCTAATCCTAAAATCTTCATATTAAAGTTAATTCTAAAGCTGCCACTAAAATTAAAATCATACCAAGAAATGTAAGTATAGTAAAAGTTCAATCGACATACAAATTTTTATACCACCGCATTTTGTGTAAAATTTGCTTCAGAAGTACATGTACCCGACCTCTCCCCGCAATATAGTGCAATGTTTTCGTTGAAACTTTTAAGATGAAATATAAGAGTTATTATTTGGGGGAATTTTTTCAGGATTGAAGTATTTCAATTTTTATAGACTCTGAAATTAAGTTGAGGTGTCACCCACCAGATGGGTGTAACCCGTGAGGGGAGGGGGGCGCACTCTTTCAAGAAAATTTTTTTTAACTGACCAAAAAGGGTTTTTTTTCCCCTCTCATGTTGCAGCTTTGAAAGACTGAAAGCACAGGGTTTGATCAACGTCTATTTGTTAAACACTAAAGGGGTGCAAATTAATCCTTTTCAATTTTTTAAAATAGGATTTTTAGGAAATCTTACTTTAAAAATCGCAACTAGTGGATAATTTAATTTTAAATTGAACTTCTAACGTTCTATGCATCTTAGGTTTACAATAAAATGCAACGCGAAAATTTCAAAAAAAGGAATTAATCTTTCAATCTCTGTTTAGGGGTTTTCCCCCTTTTCCATTACGTGAGGGATTGGAAATATAAAAAAATAAATAAATAAATAAACTGGAGTCGGACGTTTCAAAATTCAGGAGTCGGAGTTAGAGTTGGAGTCGGCTATTTTTCTTCCGACTCCTAAGCTCTGATAAAAACTGCCCAAAGAAGCGTTCCTGTACAATCCAGAGATTGCGAGAAAAATACGAGAAAAAGAGTATGGCGTCACTGCCGGTGCAAGAAAAAAACTTAATTGAACATATTAACAGTAGTATTTGCGTATCTTTCCAGACGATGATATTTAAAACGTCATTACACGTATTTGTTGTTATACGTGATGTACGTATATAGTCCAGTCAATGAGTGCGCAAAACAGGGGTGTAGCGTGCATTGAATATGCGATAATTTTTGACTTCAGAATATTGTTGGGGGTAGTTAGTAAGTAAACATACTAAAAGTCCCCGATCCTGGGGGGTGAGCTAAAGGTGGGAGGGAGAGGGGAAGACAATTTTGGGTTTTTCGAGAAAACGGTGGAAAAAATGCGTTTAAAACAAAAAGGCAAGCAAATAAATTTACTATTAAACTGTTTCTACACATATGTATCAAATTTCACATAATTTTCCGGGTATACGTTAGGAAAAATCGATGATTTTCGGAAAAATTCTCTCTTTTTGTCAAACATTTGCTCCTAGTGCCTCCCAGTATAAGTATTCATGAAAATTATCAATGACAAAGTTGTAGAGCTTTAAATTTCCTTCAATTTGATGTGCTGTTTTGCTATATTTAATTCGACCAATCAAAAGTTACAAAATTTCAAACACGCATTTTCATGGCAAAAAATGGAACACTTGCCATTCACTAATTTCAAACCGACTCGAAAGGATCGCGCACTTCCTCTTTCTTCAATGAATTCGACAATCCTGATGGACAATAAAGAACTATTTGTGGATTACTACACCACAAATGATGTTTAAGGTGCGTGAGGGGGGGGGGGTGTCGTGAAATTGCGACTTTGTGATAAGGGGGAAGGAAGGCGTAAGAAGTGTGACATCAAGCATTTTTTAATACGAATATGTTTATAAAAATTAGTTTGCGAAAAGCACTTTGTGACAAATGGGGAGGGGATCAAAATGTTGAGAAAAAGTGTAACATCATTCATGAACAGCCTCTTACCAAGAAATCAGACGAAGATTTGCAGAAGTACGTTTATGCAGTATGAATTAGCTTCATACCCATTGCATTATTTGACGAAAATGAACTGCGGAAGTGTAGAAAGCCAGCATTTCCTCAGTGAGAAATTTGTTAGAAGTAATTAATAAGTAAACAAGACCCCGACCTTAGGGGGGGAGGGGTGTCAAGTGTGGGAAGGGGGAGCCAAGTTTTGTGGGTTTCGATTATATCTCGGAAACGGCAGGAAAAAATATGTTCCGAACAAAAGTGAAATTTAACTAAATTTATTTTGAAATTGTTTTTCTACATATATGTCACATTTCCAGTGGTTGTTTAGATATGCTTTTTTAAAAACCAATACTTTTCGGGGGAAAATTTTTTCTTTCTTTTTGTCTCAGATTGTCTGTGCCAAGCAGGCGCTCAAGAGATCTTGTGCAGCAATCATGTGGCAAGGAACCTGACGGTTTTCTGTGTTTTGAAAATCCACCGGCTGAACACTTGAACTGCAGATTCAAACCTGATACCAAAGAAATACGAAGCCTATGCCTAATCACAGCGACACCCAGCTGACAAGCAATCAAAAACTATGAAGTTCTAGCATGTACTCGGTTTCGTTACTCTTATTGAAATGAATATGTGACGCTATAGCAGGATAATGAAAATTTTAATAATAGAAATAAGGTAAATGTAGCTGACCGGTAGCACCTTTTAGTAGTTATAGTTTTTACATTACATTATTATTAATCATATTTTGAAAGTGTTTACATGGAATATGGACTGACAGTAATTAGAAAATGAAAATGTCATCTTTAAGGTGACATCTTGGTTCTATTCTGAGGCGGAAGGGTCATGTCACCAGCAGTAGAAAAGTTGTTCTTATAAATTGGTAATGTATTGATGCCATCGTCGTCCCCTTCGTCCTGGATAAATATTTTGATTCTGTTGTTGCAACAGCCCTTGCAATGCATGCTTACGACAGTGTAGTCTAACGATGATTTTCTACAAGTGACCTCCTGGTCACTTGCAGAAAAGCAATCTGTCAAAATCATCTTCCAGATTCCGTCAGGAGCAACATCCGATTCCGAGAGTTTCAGCACGAGTTAGCCATTCCTCCTTTCCCAAACCCCCAATCCGGTACTTCACCATTAAGTTCCTAGCTACAGGTAAACTTGGTGGTACGGCAGAGTTAGAGATCAGTCTTGATGTTTGCAGCTACTTTGATAAATGATCTGTAACCGAACTCATTGAGGGAATTTTCTGTGGCTAGAGCACCATACCATGAGAGACAGATCTGATCCCAGCAGCCTTAATGGTTTCAGAGGAAGAAGAACTGTTGATATAAACCTTAGATACGTGTTGTATGATTTTAAATTTCTGGCAGAATGTTGTGATTAGTTGAGGATTTGGCTATCAAGAGGACAACAAGGAGGTCTTCCTCTCAAATGATAGCTACCGAAGAATTTTGCCATCTGATGATAGCCGTCTTTGCAATACCAACGTCAACATCACCTAAAGCTCGGAGCGTATTTGTCTCGTTTTTCGGCAGCTTCATCAGTAGCGGATTTGTCAGCTGACTGTTATTATGAAAGTTGGACAGAAACCTTCTTGTTTGACCGTCGTTTCAATTTTCTAACTAACGTTGATGTCCATATGGTTTATACAGTCGTCTCTTTTTGCCTAACAGTTTTGCAGACTATCCTCAGTAACAACTAATTCAAATTAAATTAAACCAATTTCGTTATCAATTTCCTTAAACAGTATGTATAGTGCTGACTTTCTGCACGTCCTCAGTCCACCAATTCATACTGCATATACGTAATTTTGCAAATCTTCGTCCGATTCCTTGGTAAAGAGCTGTCCATAAATAATGTCACACTTTTTTTTCCACATTTTTAACCCTCTACCTCATCCCCCTTCCCTTTCTCACCCTCCCCCCTTTTATGTTACCCTTCGTTTTACAAGCTACTTTTCATAAACATATTCATACGAATATGTGTATATACGAATATAACATAAAATATACTTGATGTCACACTTCTTACGCTTTCCTTCCCCCTTGTCACAAAGTCGCAATTTCACGACACCCCCCCCCTGCACCTTAAACATCATTTGTGGTGTAGTAATCCACAAAGATTTCTTTATTGTCCATCAGGATTGTCGAATTCATTGAAGAAAGAGGAAGTGCGCGATCCTTTCGAGTCGGTTTGAAATTTGTGAATGGCAAGTGTTCCATTTTTTGCCATGAAAATGCGTGTTTGAAATTCTGTAACTTTTGATTGGTTGAATAAAATATAGCAAAACAGCACATCAAATTGAAGGAAATTTAATGCTCGCCAACTTTGTCATTGACAATTTTCATGAATACTTATCTTGGGAGGCACTAGGAGCAAATGTTTGACAAAAAAAGAAAATTTTTCCGAAAATCATCGATTTTTCATTACATATACCCAGAAAATTATTGGAAATTTGACAAATATGTGAAGAAACAGTTTCATAGTATCTTTATTTAGCTTGAATTTTTATTTTAAACGCATTTTTTCACCGTTTCCGACATTTTCTCGAAAAACCCAAAATTTTCTTCCCCCCTCCCTCCCACCTTTCGCTCACCCCCCAGGGTCGGGGACTTTTAGTATGTTTACTTACTAACTACCCCTAACAATATTTTGAAGTCAAAAATTATCGCATATTCCATGCACGCTACAATGTGTTCATTGACTGGACTAATACTGCTGATGATATGTTCAATAAAGTGTTTTCTTTTGCACCAGCAGTGACGTCATACTTTATTTTTGCAGTTTTCTCGTCAACTATGGATCGTACGGGAAGGTTTCTTTGGGCAGTTTTTATGTACCCCCAACGAGGAATCTAGCTGTGCAGAGTTTATGGAATCGTTTTGAGACATTCTATATGATATTTTTGGCGTCAATACGTAATTTTCAAAACTAGCTGAAATGTTCAAAAATTTAGGCAAAATCTTCTACAAATCTATGTTTATGATTGCAGTAAACTTTTTATTTACATGTACATGCTCTTAAAGTTACTCAAGAAAGTCAAGGATAACATTTTGCATTAGAAATTGAGAGAATAAGAGCGTAAATCATTCCATCTTAGTATAAGCGTTTTAGATTTTCAGTGGGCAATTGAATTATGAGGAAACTAAGTAAAATCTTATCTTGTTGTTCATCCTGCCCAAGATGTTCCAAAAATGTAATGTTCGGCATAAAAACAGCTTAGCCTTTTAAGGACCATACGTTTCGTGGTAAAGAATGAGAATTGTTTTATACATTACAGAATAAAATAGAAATACACAGAAATAACGTGTATTTAAGGTTTTTGGAAATTTGTTCAGAGATTTTGGGTAAAATAATTTAACACATTTGACTAAATGGGCCATTAGTAATGCAAAGCTAATTAAAAACTAGTAACATATCCCAACATTTTATTAGTTATTTGTTCAACTCAGAAATATTTGAAAAATGAATGGCGTTTAGTACATTTAAACTTCAATCAAAAATAATCTTGAATAAAAGTGGGAGTGGGAAAGTATGAATGCGAAGATGTGTTGAAAACATGTGAAGTTTTTAAGAAAAAAAAAAGAGTTGTTTTTGGAAAATCTATATTTTTGTCAATATAAAATTTCTGACGCAAAAGTATGGAAAAAATTTAGTATGGTAATCATTTGTGCTTCTTTAGTTTATAATTTAAATTTGGTACTCAGGGGAAGCCTATGTCCGATAGTTTATAAAGTATTAAGGAAACGTCAGAAATACTTAAAACATATATTTTATTTAAAAATTAAAAAAAAATTTAAAAAAAAATTAAATGAACTAAAATTTGTTGCATGAGTTCATAATGTATAGTTTATGGTTCAAAATACTAATATCTAACATCAGTATAAAACTGAATAAATACCTTTCTGCTTGAAAAATAAAAATAAACAATAACTTATAACTGCGCAACAATAGCAGATTACTGCGTACACGCGTTTCGGGTTTACTAGAGACCCCCCTCTTCAGAGCAAAATAAGTAAGCTTATGGATGAAAAGACTTCCGACATCCTTTGCTCATTCCATTTGCATACTTTCAATTAGCTATTCATCGGTTTAGAATTCTTCTCATTGATGTTCGGTTAATCTCCTATTTTTTTTTTTTTAGGCTGCTGGCTTATCTGCCTTTTTGTTTTGTCGGATGTCGTTTCATCCATAAGCTCTTTTATTTTGCATTGAGAATTTTTTTTTTTTTTTTGAGTCCAAAAACTCGTGTATGCAGTAATCTGCATTTTTGTGCGATTATACGTTGGTATTTCTTATTTTTACAACATCAGTCAGGTTGAATTCAGTTACCAAAAACACAAAGAAATGAAAATATCCTAAAAATCAGTCGTTATGCGTAAAAAAGGAGGAAAAAACAAAAACCCGATAGAAGACAATTATTATCTAAGTGAAATACTCTGCTCCAAAATGTGTTTTCTTTCGCAAGAAGGGCCGTATAAAGCGAAATACTTTTCATCATTGGACTGCGGATTTCTCCTTTAAAAGGCAATAACTAACCTTTTGTGTTCAACCTTCTCATTAACTCGCATTGGACGATAGCAGAACAATTCATCCCAGAAATTCTTCAGCAGACAATGGTGCAGCCGGTACGTTAATGATCCTCATCAAGGCACCAGAACTAGAATCTCTTTTCCTGGGGCAGGATTTTGAATTGAAGCGAACCGGCGAGATAACACAATTCAGAGCTAGTTATAAAAGGGCGAAATGAAAGGGCGGCGGTTTGTTACATTGGCAGTGAAGGTTTCTTTTTTGGGAGCTTCTTTAGAGCGTTGGCCAATTTACGTACTTTGAACTGTTCATAAGTTTACATAATTGAATGTGTTAGCTCAGTTTTGTCGCTCTAGCTGATATTTTCCGGTTAGTTTAACTTAGTAGTTATCACTTGTTGAAATGTGTTGGAGTACAATTATTCGTACGTGCGTGGACACTGCAGGAAGACAGTTATCGACATAACTGGCTTTGATAACATGGAATCCTTGAAATTAAAGGGCAATCGTTTGTGTTGCTGACAGAAAATTTTATTTTTAACGAAATGGTATGCAGCGATATTCTATCTATGAATTCTTGACCTTTCATATATTTACATATTTAAGTGGGTTGTTTAGTTTTTCTATATACTTAAAGTTTTTCAATCTGTTTTACTTATTCATAAACTTAACTTGCTAAAGTGTATTGAAGTACAATTCTTCGTAAATGTGTAAGCAGTGTAAAAATGAAAAAAGAAATTTAATAAAGTTTGGATCTGCTAACTCGAATTCCTTGAAATAAAAGGACGGTGATTTGTCACGTACGTTGAAAAATTATTTCTTTTAAGAATTGCTTGGAGTGAAAAACTGTGTATGTGCTCTGAACTTTCCATTTATTTATCTATTAAAATAAGTTAGGTTTTGCCTCTGACTTGAGGTTTTCCAATGTGTAAGCTTATTAATTATGATTTGTTGAAGTGCATTCTAGTAAATTTCTTCATAAATGCGTAAACACTGCAAGAATACAACAATGTGCATAGTTTGTTTCTAATAACTTGACCGTTTTTAAACGACAGGGTATTTATTTTTTATAACGGCAATAAGATATCTTTCTTACAAAGTGATTTACAGCAAAGGTATACTTACATATTCTTAACTTACCATATGTTTTGATATTTGAATGTTTTGGTTCAGTCTTGTCTCTCTACTTGAGATTTTCCGATTATTTTAAAATACTTGCTGTCAGTTGTTGAAGCGATTGTATTGGAGTACAATACTGCCGTGTGCAGGTAAACGGCAGTATCTGCAGAAATGAGTTTTCAAAATATTTGAAGAAACACATTTTATATTCAATACTAATAATAGGGAAATGTTGGAATTAGACGTCTTTTTCGGGCCCTTTTTTCAGCGGAAACCCAATAAGTGAGCTTGTACAGTAAAGCTAACGTACAATAGATGAAAAAAATGCAAGAAAAAAAATGAAAAATGAAAAATTTGCAGTTACTGCCCTAAACCTGCACTCGGCAGAATAATTCTATATGACTTACTATCTGCAGCTGCATGTATTGAAAAAATTGTGAACTCTAAGGAAAATAAAATTACGGCCCACCACATGAATTTTCTGCAAGAATTTGTTTTTTTATCACTAACCATTTTCCTGTTATAAGTTTTTGACATCAGTCAGTCTATTTCAGGACACTCTGTAAATAGTTTAAAGATATGTGTATCATTATAAACAGGAAAAAAAAATAAAAAACTGATGTGGTCTTAAAATTTCTCAATTTTTATTATTAATAAATCATTTTTTAAACCTTTTTTACGCTGAAAATGTAACATATCACTCACTATTTTGAAAGAATATATTGTTTTACTTTTTCTCAGGTGCACATTTTTGAAATGAATATCTTGCTACACTTCCTTGCTTTATTTATTTCACTCCAAATTAAAGTTTTTCACTCTTTGAAAAAACCTTAAAGATATTTTTCAAAAAAGAAAAAAAAAGTTTCTTTTTCGTCTAAATGTTTGCTTGCCTCTGGTTTTGGAGTCAGAACCAAGATTTTTTCTTAATAACATCTCTTTAGGAAAGAATTTTACAGAAAACTTTGCTTGTTATTTTCCTCCATACCAGAGGGTTGTTTAAAATAGGAAGGGAAGTTTTTCTGTTATTTGTTCTGAAAGCTTTTTTTCTCTCCCTTGCCGTAACATTTTATTCTGATGTTGAGAAGTTATACACAGTCATGAAAAAATGGGGAGATAAAGTAAAAAATCTGTAAAAAATGCTTGAAGAAAAAAAAATCTTGAGTGATCTGTGCACAATTTAAACTACTTTTACTATTTTAACACACCCTTGCATTATTATGAGAAGTGAAAAATGTTTATTTAGTCTCGAGTTTTATATAGATATAATAAAGAGTCATTACGTAAAACTTCACATACATTTAAGTAATACGATTTTAATCACCAGTATTACAGTTTAATATTATATTTATCGTCAGTTTTTTCTATACTATTCTGTTTAGAATGTATTGTTTGACATTAAAAATGTTTTAAAACATAAGAAGACCTGTGAGAAAAAATGTGTTCAATATTCAATTAAACATTTAATGGGAAATTTTCTATGAATAAAATGCTTCCTTTACTTCGTACGAGAAATGATAGAAACGAGCTTACAATATAATAGGTTTAGAGATCCATTTTAAAATTAAAAAAAATCTTTACGAATCAATACACATACTTATTACTTTTCTAAAATTTCTCAGATGAAGTTTCAATAGTTAGAATTTAACATATTAAAAAAGAACTTCCTTATGAAATTTCATGGAATTGGAAACTAATTTTCCGAAGTGAGATGATACTGTTTCTTTACCAGTTTTTTAATCATACATTAATAAATAAAAAACCTTGCTTAGAAAGGTAAATAAATCCTGTTCATTTCTGTTTTTTGATCGTTTAATTTTTATGCTGTGATATGAAAAGAAAAGTCTTGGTCATGAAATTGAATTTCAAGATGATACATGTTAAAATGATAAAGTAGCAGGGGAAAAAAAGGAAAATAGTAATAAATAAAATAAATAAAAAATTGTTAATAAAACTTTTTTAAAATTTCAAATGACGAGAGAAAAAGACAGATCTTATTAGAAAGACAAAAGTAAGCGAAAAAAGTCCCTCTCTCTGTAGCAGGCGTCTAGCATTCCAATACATCTGGACTTTGAATCGACCGTATACAGCCGAGCACTTGAAATGGTGTTTATCTATTATCTCGTGTTTTAGAGCAGTGCTTCTAAACCGGTGTGCCACGACAAGGTCCTCGGTGTGCCACGGTAATTTCGGAGATGTAGAAAAGGAATAACAGAAATGTATTTTACCTGCGAAAGATATCAATGTTGCTTGTTTAATTAATTGCTAAATTACATAGAAAACTGCAAACCAAAGGTGAAACATTTATTTCACTAGTTTGTGAAGAAATTGTACGGGGCACGATAGGTTCCGATGAAATGAATGAAGTGGTCAGAGTGTCAAATCCAAACGATGTTATTAGGAGACAAATAATGACATGACGGGTGACGTTAAAAAAATAGATTGATTAATTACAAATAGCTGGATAATTTTTATTTGAAGTTGATGAATCAACAGACATAAAACGTGCACTGCTGCTACTATTGAGGAGGCATTCAAGATCATTTTATTTTCTGCGAAGAACTTTCTCTGCTATCAAACGGAAATGACTATTCCGTATCACAACAAAATAAATAAATGAAAAACAACGGGATTCAGTTTTACAACTGAACAAGCACTCGATGAGATGGAGCAGTTGCATTGCTGGGTGAAATGTCGATGGTTAAGTACAAAAAACGAAGTCCAAGAGTTCAAATCAGTTTCCTCTATCGTGAACCTCTCCTGGCAAACAACATGCCAGAAAAACTCAAGTCAGCCGTGGTTGAAACCGTAATAATCATCAACTACATACAATTAAGACCACTTAATTATCATATTATCATTGTACTTTCTGAAGAGGAGGGAGCAGATCCACACTCCTCGTTTCTCAGACTGAAGTTCGCTGGTTTTTGAGGGGCAAGGTTCAACCAAGAATTTTGGAGTTAAGAGACGAGGGACACATTTATGATGTTTCTCAAAGAAACGAAACATATCAGTTTGCAACAAGACAAATATTGTCCGATACAACAAGCATACGTGGATCAAATTTTGAAGAATCTTTACTGATTTGAATCAAAAAACTCAAGGACACTGAGATCAAAAATTCAGCTGTGAAGATAGGAATTAGATAGTGGCTCACTAGACCTGGAATGTGGTGGCGGAATATTTGGTCATTAACCAGAACAAAGTTCAAGCACTACTTCAAGTTGACTGGCATATAGAACAATATGACTGGCTCGTGATTCATTGACGCAAAAGCAAAGAACTTTCTTTCAACGAATTGGAAAAATGAATAGAATTCAGGAGCGACAGATCCTGAAAATAGGGCTTCAGCGAAGTGCCGTTGGACACATTGGCTCTTTGTAAAAAGTGAGTACCTGAAAATCTTAAATTGCGCTATTCATGAGCTGTTACTGTTATCATTTTAAGGAAAATATTTTTGACGTGTTATTCATAGCATTGGCAATTTTCAAGAACAACAAAATACTATGTCTAGATCCTCGATTAAAAAACTTCCTGTAAATCTTCCCAACATAGATTTGAACAAAAAGGGTCACTGTCCTCAAGGCAGTTAAGGTCTCAGTCGTGTAAAGTACTAGTTTGGGACTTACTGACCGTAATATGCACCAAAATTCTTGATGAAATCTAATTTAATTACTGAAGAAACTGAAATATTATTAAATGTTAAATATTTATGGAAACGCTGGTTTTTTATCCCTTCCTTGCTTTGACCAGTAGATGATGAAAACTTTGCCCATATTGACACATAAAATTGGTTCCGTGTGCCGTAAGGGTCGAGTCAACTATCAACTGTGCCGTCAAGTCAAAAAGGTTTAGAGGCACTTTTTTAGACAAAATTGGCAAAATGTGCTGTCATAAATGCCAATGCGGTGTACGTGACTATTCAGACAGTCATGGGCCATGAAATTGTAATACCGATATACCGAATACCGGTCGATCAATTTTGCAGTTTCGTAATACCGGTATTTTCGGTATAAGCTGGAAATAATAATTAGTTTAAATTAAAGAATTTTGAATTACACTTTTTAAAAATCTACTTATATTTTAAATGTACATTTCGATTTCCATGATACTGAACCAAAATAAGTCAAAAATGTGGCTTCAAAAGCACGAACTAATAGAATATGATTAAACAAACTTGGCGGAAAGATTGCAAAACTATATTGTCACTCCTAGATGGTGAGATGAATTGCATTTTCGTGTATCATGTTTCTTTATGCACCGTGTTTTTATTTTTTTCCATTTCCCTGATCACTCACTTTCCCTTATATAAAAGTAAATTTCGAGTGTAATTTTGAATGCATTTGTCCTATAAACAATTTACTATAACAATCAATTGCAGTAATACTAGACTTTTTTTTTAAATATTTGTCTCAACTGTACAAGATTTTGACAAAAAAATATCTTGTTAGAATAACAAATGGTAATTTATTGTCACCATTACTGGTTTGTTGTCCTGTCTCGCCTTATACAGGGCCTTGGAAATTTGCATAGAGGTAAAACATAATCAATTGAAACGTATTTTCAAATATTTACATAATTATAACTGTAAGGAATTTCGAAAAGAATGTGAAAACGAAGGAGAGAAACTAACAAATTCAAGTTTAGTCAAGTTTATGGTAAATTTCAAACCAAAGAGCTTCTAATAGAAAGCAAATACATACAACTCCTCTTGTCAATAATGAAAAAGTATCGTCTCCAGGAAAGAAATTACAACTAACTACAAATTAAAAATATATATATAATAATAAAACACACAATACAAAAGAAACACACACACACGCAAAAGGATTTTCCAAAAATTAAACATAAGAGATCGAGTTATTTGAGGATGATGGACTTCTAGACAATTAGAGGAGGTGTATCGCGCATTGTTAACAGTATCACTGACCTGCGTGAATTCAGAAAGAGTATTTTCAACTGTAAGAAAGTTGAGCACTAAAATGAGTTCCAGGTTTGGAGACGCTTCAATAGATGCGTTATGTTTTTTAATATTATTGACTTTTTATTATGACGTTTGTTCCTTCGTTTTATATTTGTTCACGATACGTTTTCGTAAATCTTACAAATTTTGTACAAAATTATGAAATGTGGTAACAAAACAATTTGTTTTGAAGCATTTTTTGAGAAATTTCAAATACCGGTATTAATACCGGTATCCCGGTATCACGTTTTAAAAATACCTAATACCGGTATTACAGTTTTGGTCCGATATTGCAATCCCTAGTCATGGCCAACTGATAGTCTAAATTTCACGACAGCCTTTTCACGACGTTTTTCTGATTTTTTTTTCAAAAATGTCATTCCATCTATTGCATGCTGAAAGTAGGAGATGTTTTTGTCGCGCGGGAGATGCTTTTGCCGCTGTTTTTTAGGACGCTACCAGAGTGCACCAAGAAGAAGATGATCTACCGTCATACCCAAACAAAAGAAACAAAAATAAAATAAATACGTAAATAAAATGTAAACATATATGAATTATTAGCAGTTTTCGATTGGAAAGGAATTCTATGGCATTGGCAGTTGAAAATATTAACAATTTTTGGTGCACTTTATTCTTTCACTGAAGTTGTTGTTCCAATAATGTTGAAATATTTATGGGTAACGTTTTCATTTCGTTACTTTTTGCGTCATGATGATATATCTGTCAGTTAAATATTTATTTTGCATTTTTGGATCACATTTTATTTGAAATACTCACAAAGAGCATTAACAAATAAGTATTAAAACATTTATAAAATAATATTTCAAATGGTACATATATTTGGTTTTCTTTTTCATTATTAATTAATTAAATAAAGGTTTAAAAATATCTTTACAAGTTTTCGAAGTATTGTATTAGTAGGCTGTGTTGACATTTTCCCACGAAATTTAAATTTAAAACTGTCATTAAATTTAAACTTTACTTTTTGTCGTTGCTAATCCTTGATTTGTTTACTTACATGTCTTGTCTTCATATTAGAATTAACAAATACCAACTATAATAATGAAATTAATTTTCATGCTTGTCATTGGCAAAAGTTAACGTATTAAGACAACCATCCTTATATGCTGTTTTACTATGCGACATTGTAAATTATCAAATCAGAGCTATCCCAGCATATTCACACATAGTCAAATCTTTGAATGAAACGAAAATTTTTTCAAACGATCCTCAATCAGTTGAAGACCTTACGTGCTTAAAGTTTGTTCAAATGTTAAAAACGCTTAGTCCATAAAAGCCTGTGTTTCTCTATCCAAGCCCTTTCAAATAGAAACCTAAGACTAAAATGACAAGCTAAAATTTGAGTTCGTAGTGTTAAATGCTATATCGTATTGTCACAAACTACATTAATGTTATCCGCCGATCGTATACAAGTAAGAAAAATGCATCAAAAATAAATTACGATGTAGTATTACGATTTTGTGGAGATTAGTTATCCGAAAATAACCTATTTCGACATCCGTCCGTTTGAAGTTTAGTTGGAAATGTAGTTTTCGACTAATATATTTATTTAGTTTTATTTTTTAGCTCGCATTTTTTGTTACCTTTACACGGTTTTTACTAAAAGCAATTCAATTTGTATGAAAAAATACTATATTTTTAGAGACATTATTGAGCAAATAAGGCCTATTATGAGTTTCTACCAGCAGACACTAGAGAGAATTTCTTAATCTTATTAATCCAATCTGAGAAGCCCTCAATCAATAAAATTGTACGTCACGATTAATGGACCAGTAATGATGTTCCTAGCTATGAAACAGTTTGGCGAGCACTTTGTGTAAACTAAGCTAATTGAAGAAATCCGTCAATTTAATTGAGTTAATTCAAAAGTAGTTTGCTGCCGACGGTTACCAAAATAATTAACTTCGTTATAAGCACTTAGCAGTTAGTTTCTGTTCAAACTTTACCAAATTTATGTTTGATTGCTTATAATCTGGCAATGTGGGTACTGTTGAAACGTTAATCATATTCCTTTTTACGACGAACATATTTTGGTAATTATTAAATTTTAGGTGAACAATATAATTATCAACAATGCTATGGATTAGAAACAAAAACATTTAAAATTATGTATGGAAAATATATTTACCTAAATAAAACAAACAAAAAAAAAACAATACCTTTTAAATACTTGAAAATTATTAAAGGCATAAAGTTACTTAAAACGTCTATATTAAAATTTTTCAGGGTTATTTAATTGTGCTGGATTTGATTAATTACGTAGATCATCATAAGTTTAAATAAAATCCTTTTTAAATTATGATAAACATGTGAAAAAGCATAACATGAAGTCATACTTTATTTGTGGTTTTACGCATGCATAAAAAGCGGGTCAAAACCGGACCCTTTTTTCTCAGCGTAAGTAGTAATTATTTTAAAGTTGCCTACTTTATACTCCCTTTTACAAAAAAGGAAGTATTGTATTCGCAAAAAAAATTTACTCAAAAATCAAAATTAATTTCCATTTTGCTCATCCCCGAATAAATGTTGATTTTTTTTTCGACTCGACCACACGTGGAAAAGAACCTAAGAACGTATAGACAAGCAAAATATCCATTTTGACGATTCCCGAGTTAGTTACAACGAGTTTTCTCGTGACGTCTGTATGTACGTATATATGTGCGTATGTATGTCGCATAACTCAAGAACGGTATGTCTTAGAAAGTTGAAATTTGGTACGTAGACTCCTAGTAGGGTCTAGTTGTGTACCTCCCCTTTTGGCTGCATTCGGGTGCTTCTAAGGGGGTCTTTCGCCCCTTTTATAGGGGAAATCATTGTTAATTCGATGTAAGCTCAAGTGGCGTTACAATTTGACGGACACTTGGCGATATATTGCCAGTCTTTTGATCGCCAAGTTTTGTCGCCAACTTGGCGACAAATTTGACGATTTTTTTTTAAAATCTGGTTTCAATTTGGCCGCTGTTGGTAATATTTAGAGAGTAAACTAGTAAATAACATTAAAATTACCAATAATGGAAAAGTGACATTCAATTGGAGTAAAAGGAAGTCATGTGAGGCAAACATCAGCTCGTTTATTTTGCAACCTAAAAAAATATTCGACAAAATAATCGACGATTATTGTTTTCTTATGCGTAATGCACTAGGAATATCATATAGATGTAAGAATCAGTTTTTTTTCAGCATGATAATTTTAATGTTTTGCTATTCAAAATGGATTAGTTTCTTAGAAACACTAAGTCACGTGACTCTAAGTGACATGGAAAGTATCGAACTTACCAGTTTACGTATACTTCTTTAATGATCGTTTGCGTTATTGTTAGGAGACAGAATTATCTTCACGGTTCGGAATTAAAGTCGGTCAGATAGAGTATGTGGCACATCAACCTTCGGTATTAGTAGAGAGCGCTTTAAGAATTCTGGTGGGTATACGGTGGGGGAAGTGTCGCTAATGAGTATCATTATACGGGCCTTTTACAATAGGTAGAAATGGGATAGAGCGGTGAACATGGTCATGTGATGTTGATAAGTATATTTACAATGTTGGTTATTTTTTTACTACTACTAAGCTAGAATTTCGCGTTCAATTCCAGTTTGGCCGACAAAAACCTGTTTCAGATAAATAAAAACCTTGTTTGATATCGAACTTTACACCCTCATTTAATGCCTATCCCACACTCAGACCGTTACAACACTGAAAAATCTGACACATATGAAAGCATAAATCCAGAAATCTGCGAAACGTTTAGCCCATGAACATACAGCTGCTCATTTTTTTTTCTGATATGAGTGTAAGAAATGGCCTACACAGTGATCTTTACAACGTAAATAATTTTCTAGACAAGGAGGGTAAGATCAGCCAAGTTGAAACCGAATATTAAACTATCGTTGAGCAGTAATAAAAAAAAAAAAAAACTGCCATTGTGAATATACACCTCCACAACACATGACAATGCTCATTGCACCATGCCATTGAATCAAAAAACTGCTATTGTAAATATACACCTCCACAACACATGACAATGCTCATCGCACCATGCCATTGAATAAAGAAACTGCCATTGTGAATATACACCTCCAAAACAAGTGACAATGCTCATCGCACCATGACATTGAATCAAAAAACTGCCACTGAATATGCACCTCCATAACACATGACGATACTCATCGCAACATTGCATTGCTACTGTTGAGAATGGCACTTATATTGGTGTTTAACCATGCCACTTCCACCACCGTATCCTAACATTACTCACGCAGCTCATTCTCTAAATACGGGAGGTTGATGTACCGGACCCTGTGTAATATTGGTCCAGATTTTATCTATTCACTAGAAAATAGACCGTAATGGTTTGACGGGTAAAAATTCCTACATTCAAACGAAATTATTGCCTGTTTGGTGATATTTTGATAGTTGAAATTTTAACCTTAACTCCAGTGGATGAAACCTTAACTCCAGTAGATAGCGTTCACAGGAGCTTAACTCGATCATTCGCTATCACATATATGTGTATTAGCAAGTTGAAATCATCTGTTTTTGTGATCACGACATTGTTTAACCCGTAACAGGGGAGGTGAAAAAGTAGGACGTAACAGGGGACGTGAGGTTTTAGAGACCGCTCTATTTATGAATTTTTTTAAAAATCGTGTAGTTAAGATACATTCCTGTAATTTTGCCAAGATGTTTTTTGAATTCTTATGGGGGGAAAAGTTTTTTTGAATTTTGAATCGAAATACGCCTTTTCCGAGGAAGTTTTGCAACAGTCTTAAGATTTTTCGAAAAAATCATGCTCCAGTAAAAAACTAAGTACTTGTAAGGAAAATGAATCTATTATTTATTATTGATTTTATTTTAGTTGTTTGATATATTCATAACATTTTAATATTAGAAAATTGATTATATCATGTTACGGGAAAATTTTGACACCCCTTTAACTATTAGTATTTTGCGTCATATTTCGAGGAATAATTCAGCTTTTATTGTCCCTAGAACATCATTGCGTTACTTTGTAAACATTTGAAACTCATCTCAACCTCATCTAGAATATTCTGCATCTTTTCCGCATAACGCTGATAGGATAAATGAATCTATATCCGCGAATCTAACTTTAACAGCCATGTCTACTACAGCCGAAAATTATAACACTGAAGAGGAGGTGCGGTCACACAGACCGCTTCTACAGAATGCAATGGAATTTAAACCAGATGCACTTGCCTAAAGATACTGATAAGCAAGGGGGTTGTTAAAGGTCACAAAACAAAAAGCTATTGGGTAAATCCATTCAATTGGACTGAAAATAAAATAGGTGTGATCAGATGAACGTTTGAGCTGTCTGTGAGACCGCACCTTCCCTGTTAAGGGTTAATGTTATCAGCTTATCCACTACAGAAGTTTTCTCTATTAATTCAGACGGATATGATCTTTTCTTCCCCTGCGTCTGTGCTATTGTTTCAATTTCCATGAATTATCCCTATGTACCCCAGCAAAATAATAAATGCACAAAGGAAAGCATAATGACGTTATTCCAGCCATTTTGAAGAGTAAGCACTTTGTTAGGGGTCAGTAAGCGGTAGTCAACTCATACAGAGAAAATAACATACTGTTATTAATTAACTGTTCGTGCTTTGGAACTTATTATCGTCACGGAATGCAAGCAGAAATTTAATTAACTTCATAGACAAATTATAAATGTTATCAATAATATTTTAAGAAACATGAAATTTTTATTCATGATTTTTATAACGAACTTTTAATATTAAAAAGTAAACCAAGTATTATTTCTGTTCTAAGGACTTATGTGACTTTTTCAAGCATATTTTCTCTAACCATTAATGTAAATAAAACGTTGCTTTAATAGTTTACTATTAAAATCACATTTATGTTTATTGAAGCAACTTCAACAGCAATATTTTTAGGCAATTTCATACATTTTTATAGTACAAATTATTTTATAGGTAAAAATGAGCGAACATTATTTAAAAGAATATGATTTTCTTAAAATTTTCTCAAAGTTAAATTTTTATCAAATGTTAACCTTTTGGTTTTCAATTTATAAGCTAAGAAATGTTGTTAGAATTTATATTTAGTATATATAATATGCTATATAAGAGAATACAGTGAAACCTGTGTAAGTTGACCACTTGCGGGGCACAACTTTAGTGGTCAACTTAAACAGGTGGTTAACTTACAAAGGTTGATTTATATGATAAGGGCTAATTCCGTGCCTGAAAACAGCGGTCAACTTACAAGGGTGGTCAACTTCACAGGTTTTACTGTATATGGAATTTTAGTTTTACAACATGCTGTAAACTTGCGAACTTAAATGTGTTTTTGTTAACTTAAAATTTTATCCCATACTCTAAATTTGTAATTATGTTACGTAACTATTATATTACAGTTGGTAAGCAGTTTTTGCACTCAGACAGCAGACTTCTTTCCCAGAAAATGTGATTAGTTTTAAAGTAAATATTATATCAAACAAGTGCTTATAGTTTGAGTTGATTGTAAAATAAATGATATCCAATTTAAAAGCTTAATCGGGTAAAGTTCTCCTAATATCTACATACACTGCCATAAACAAACTAAATCGTTTTGATTGCAAAGTACAAGCACTAAATTTTCGCACTACCATTTGGAAACTGGGGCATAAATGCAGTCCGTGACGTCATAGCTATAAACGCGGTCATTAAAGAAGGCTTCTCAAATTGATTTTCCTGTCTCGTTTAAGTACAGAGGAGAAAAAGCTGCACGTCTCTTAAAGCTCTCTTTCTCAATTGCATCTTTCTTGAAATTTTTGTTTAACGTTCGTGTAGCGCTATTTCCTTTTTTTGAATTAGAAGATTGAAATAATTTAGTAGATTGTTTTTGCTTCAAACGAGTTATTGTGTTTTGCTTATTATTTCATGCTGTAATAAGCTGGTACGAAATTGTTAAATACACAATCTTGCGCACGTATAGAAATCATTATGATTTCCTTGAACTTTTGTCAAGTGTTCCTAATAGAGAATGAACTCAAATGTAAATAAACTCTGCCGTTGGAAAACAAAATGTGTATGGTATTTTCAAAAAAGAAATGTCGAATTTGCACAAAATGAAGACTGTATTTTTAACATTTATATAGTCATATCTAGAAAAATATTAAAATAATTTCTACATGAAACTAAAGAAAACATAACACGCTTTTTTTCCCAATAAAATTTGGTTACTCTTTACCCCGTAACCAGCTTCGGTTATTTGGTTATATACCCTTCTCCTAAGTGTGTTATCAAAGGGGCCAATATTCTATTTAAAATGTTCAATTTGTGAGCCCTTGGTTACACGACCAACATCCAATCTGTAATCCAGTTCGTTTGAGATACTATAGCGTATCACACTGTCAATGTTCCCTAATTCAGCACAAATAGATTGTTGAAGTTTTTTATAGTGTTTTCGACATATCGGTGGTTGATAAACGGTGCTTTTGACGTAACCGCAAAAACACGGTTTGTATAACGTACTAAATTATACATTAGATATTTGTAATGTAACAAACATCTATTTTTATAAAAGTGCAATAAATTGAACATTTGTAGGTAAATAAAAATATTGGCAAAGTGTTCGTGCGAATTGTTCGTGGATTTTTTAAGATTAAAAATTTTAATAATGATCATGATATTAAATATTCACCCGTTTGAAAAAAAAAATATAATACGGAAAAAATATTAAAATAAATGATTTACGCAGCAGAAGTTAATACAGACAACAAAATTACAGACATTGGGAAATCCAGACTAATAATCTTTACTATATAATTCTTCTTTTTTTTGTAACAAAACACAAAACCCCTACGCTAACTACACATTGAATAAATGGCTTTTATTTTGCACCTTCGGTCCTACATGTTTCTACAGAATTAACACCACTGCGAAATTCGGCCATCCGCTACAATTAGTCCGAATTTTTGAGATACTCTAATCTATTATCAATTAATGAGTCATAAAACTGCAAATATAGTATAGTAAATAGCATGTATTACAGATAATTGTTTTCATTAAAAAAAATAGGAGTATTGAATGTAAAATGTTAGGTGGAAATAATTCACATTAATGAGACATTTGAGTATGGTGAGATTGATGCTGCCGAGTATACTCGTTGATATTTACCACGAAGATGTATCAAACAAAACTTCAAACTTCAACTATTTTGCTAAGAAAGAGAGAGAGAGAGAGGGGGGGGGGGGAGGTGGGGAGAGAGAGAAAGCTATGCTATTTCTAATCGCAAAAATGTCCAAAATAAGGTGCAAAGTTAAGATATTGAAAATTTTAACCGCAAAAGATATTCACCAAAAAAATACGAAATCTAGCTTTTTATATGCAACTTAGGTCCCCTAACTTATATTTAGAGGGAAAATCTCAAATAAATAATTATGGCAAACCAGCCAGGGCAAAAAGAATTGAAACATATACGACCAAAACGCAAGAACATATTTGAATTCAAAATTTTAAGGGACCATGCACAGGATGAGATTGGAACTTGTAGTCCTTCCAGAAGAATCGAAAATTGTCGATGTAAAAAACAAAATATTTATTTTTTTCATTGCAATTGAAAAATAAATACAAATGTTTTGCTATGTTACGTAAAAACACACTAAAAAAAGAACTTTTACAGAAATCATTTCCTTTTGTTTTTCAAAGTACTTTAGAAAGAGAAAAAAATTCAAAGGTTCATAACTTTTAATTTTTTGCAAATATGAATGTATTTGGAATAGTTTAAAGGGAGTCGGTACCCCCTAAACCGTCAATGTTAATTTGCACAGATTCATGTACTTTTTTCTGAAAATCTATTAAAGATACAACTGTGAAATGTTTTCTGTACCTTAAGTAGACTCTTTTCTCTATACTGAAGCAAAATTTTACAGAAAGAAAGTTTGGTGTTTAAAAAAAAAAGTGTAATTCACAGTATTTTTTTTTCAATAAATGCTATTTTGCAACAAGAAATCAGCTATCTAAAAATATTTTTGGATTATGAGAAAAATTTTACTTTAGTACATGCAATTAGACGTATGGAAAAGGTGGTAAAAATTTCAATGCCTAAAAAAATTAAGTTTCTGAAAAAAAAAAGGAACATTTATGTTTCAAAAATACCATTTCGAGATATTGCAATTTAAAAGGGAAAATCATAACTCATCAAAATATGTTTACATTTTTTAAAGCATATTTTAACTAACTACTAGTATGAGCACGATCAAAAAGTTTCTATCATTAAAAATGGAGTTTCAAAATATGTAAAAACTAAAAAATAGAATTTTTAAAAGTATTTAGAATACTGTGACTCCCCTTATTTAAGTAGCAGGTTTCTGGTTAATAAAGCGTAAATAAATATGAAAATAAATAAATAAATAAAATAAAATAATTTAAAAAAATGATAAAATGAATAAAAAGTTTAATTTAAATGTTGAATTTTAAGTAACGCAACATCTACGAGGGTTGTTTTAAAAGCAAGTTTCCCAATTTTAAAAACATAAAGTACTGTCTATTCTCATTAAAATTTACATCGTTGGGAAGAAATCGTTTCTCTATTTTCATACCTAATCGCCATCTTTTTCTGTGCATTATTGTCGACGGTGCCTTAACTTTTGTATCGAGTGCCAAAGAATTCCACCGCCAAATGGGACATGACAGTCAACAAACCACTATGTTCTTGATTGTATTCCGGAGCTCGAGTCTAGTGATTACCACCTGTTTCCTCAGTTTAAGGAACACTTTGATGGTCAACACGTCGATGAAGTCAAAAAAGGGGTGAAACGCTTCCTCAACGGGATGGCGGTGGAGATCTGTGACACTCGATACAGAAGTTAAGGCACTGTCGACAACAATGGACACATAAAGATGGCGATTATTTATAAAAATAGAGAAACGTTTTTTTTTCTTTCCAACGATGTAAATAGATAGTGCTAATAGAGAAATGTGTATAGAGAGTGCTGCATATTTGAAAAATTGTTGGGAACCTTAATTTTGGATCGACCCTCGTATTACACGTTTATTCTGGAAAAATTTCAATTGAGCTATGTGTAATTTGTAAAAAAAATATCAAGATCAAAGTTTCAAAACTTAATGCAAGCTCTATACTAAAATTGAAGCTGATGAAATTATGTCTTGCTAATATTTTTAGTTTCTTTCCAAGTGCTTTCATTCTTTAAATATATTTATCTAGTTTTGTAACTATACTTGAATTAACAAACACTCACTACATAAATAAAATGAAATAAAATAACTACATTATACTCCTGAATTTCACTGTAGTCTGGAAAGCCACACAATAAACCATTCCGATTGCACAGAAAATTAAAGAGTGCAATTTATCTTTAACTTCCTTCCTCTTAATCTTAAAACTATTTATCGAAATTTGAAATAAATAATCTATTGCCCTACTTAATTCACTAAGGAGGAATGAAGTGTCTTATCTAGAAATTCTCCAACATCGAAGCGGCTAAATTCCTTCGCCAACTTTTATCCTCGCCATTCGTATACGATGAATCATTTGGATTTATGATTTCAAATATGAAAATAAATGAACTCAAGTTTAACCTAGAGGGAATTTATTGCATTAGAATTATATCGATTTTCTGCTAACTCAATTGATAAATCACAATGCATTCTTTGGAAGCTGAACACAAAAGAAATGCTTTAATACTTTGTGAAGTTTTGAGGTCAACGGGTGTTTCAATCTTTTTTTCGTACATTTAGTTAACAAATTAGTCTTTTCAATTACCGAATATATTACTTAGAGAATTGTTAAAACAGTCGAACATTATTACAGTTCAAGACATTGAAAAATACTTTTCACATTTTAAAGTGTCGAAACTTTTAAAATTGTACGTTCTTTAAAACAATTCACAATTTTATTTAATTTCTTACGTTTTTATTATGTATATCTTCCATAAAAAGATTTTTACGTGCTGAAACAGATACTAAATAAATTAATCAATTATAATAAGCAACTAAGATATTTGTTTCATACCTGTATTTGTTTCATTTTAAAATCATGCCTTGGATTAAAAGTTCTAAATATTGCGGGTTTTTTTCCCAGTTTATTCAGTAATGCCCTATTTTCAGTGGGTACAAACAAGGCCGTCTCGAGGAGAAGGCCGTGACAGTAAAGTATGACTCATCTTAGAAGTCCGACGATTTCTCCGCTTCGATAGGAAATACTCTCGCGTTCGGATGGTTTTTACTTCAGAGTCGCGTACAATAAGAGGAAAAAGCTTTTTAAAACACATTATTTATTAATAAAAACTCATTAAAAATGTAGGATTTTTAAGAAAAGTATTTAAAGACATTAGAAAACCATTAGTTAGTTATAACCATTAAAAAGTGAGGTCATAACTAATTCGCATAACATGCAACAGATAATACACAATATCAATAACGACAACATTTTTTTTACTTCGTTTTCATATTGATATCTCTTAAAAAACTATTTAGCATTCCATAAAGAACATATTTTTCTACCAATTGTAATGAAAAAAATGAGTAAAAAAGTGATTGCATTAGATTTGCACTTCAATGATAATTTTATAAATTATGATTACAACAAATGGTATTTTGTTATTAGTACTTATAAAATAATATTTAACACCGAGACACTTTTGATTAACTTTGAATACTGCTTCTTAGAAGAAATAATGTGATTAAGTTCATTAGTTTCTCAGACATATTTAGAAAAATTTTTACATTGCCTGGTACATGATACTTGCAAATATAAATTTTGTATTCCAATATGACAATTTTTGACGTAGCTTTTTAGCTTAAATTATCTGAAAGTTTTAATAAATAATGTAGAACACATTTCTGTGTAATTGTCGAATAGAAAATATATATATTTGTCCATTGAAATCGTGAAAGTAGGTATCAACTTTTAAAACAGAGATACTTCAGATTATAAACAATACAATTTTACAAGTATTTTCATATGTATGGTAAAGTCAGCTATCTTCTATGAATAGCTTATAAAAATACATTTTACATTTCTGTTTCGTTTTCGTTTAGCATTGAGCAAGTTAAAAGATATTAGAACATTAAAAAAATATATTACTATAATTTTGAAAATGTCATTGAAAACCATGCATTTTGAAAAAATGTGCAATGTTTAAGAAATTACAAAAAATACAAACTCCAAGAATCTGAAAATTTTGATCAAACTTTTTGCAGCAGAGCAAATATCGTTCAATGTAAGTACCTATTCCAATAAACTGATAAAGAAAACATAAGTTAGAAATCTATGCGGAAATGTTAAATAATAATCATCAAAAAATACAAACAGCACTTTGATAAGCCACTTTTATGATTTTTTGAATTTTTTCAACTTTCTTTCGTTTAAATCAGACACACTTTTTTCATTAATTTTAATACAATAGTTTTTTAAGCATATGTTAGCAAACGTTTTCATTAATTGTTCAAACTTATCAAATAAAAATACTTTACAAACTAAGCATTTGTGATTCTCAAAATTGCTGCTATTTCTCAAAAACAGTTTAAACAATACAATAAGTGTGTTGTATTGGCTAGGTACTCGAAGAAATTCTTTTTCGTACTTTTCGTAACAGTTTTAAAAATGCAAAAACAATATATTAGTAAATTTACAACGGTGAGAGATGGTTTTTTAAAGTCCACCTCTATTTAACAAATTTAAGTAGTCGTTAGAATCTAAAGTTGTTGGAAGGGGAACATTTTCATCAATTTCTATGGAAAAAACAGAATCTTGCATATAATGATTTCGTCACTCATTGCAAAACAAACTTAGTTTATGCACACAATATCCGGAAATATAATTTAAAATTTCTGTTTCATCATTAGAGACAGTTACCTGCACGTCACACAGCACATCTTCAAAGTAAAAATCCGACTGTTCGTCAGGAATTCCCGAAGACTTGTCTACTACAGAAGTGGAAAGACTTTTAAATTTGATTTTGCCGTATCCCTCGGAGTTGACACTTAACATGCTTCTTATGCGTATTTTTCTCTCACTTTCCACCACTTCTTGGACACTAACGTGATAAACACCACCTGACATTTGTCTGTACATGCCAAAGCGAGACTCCAAAGCATCCGTTTGGAACTTAGCCGTTAGCACATACGAAAATCCATTGGACAATAAATCTTCGATAATGAGTTTCATACACATAGTGGTGTGCATTAAAGCGTAGAAAGTCTCTTCACTCAAACATCCTTCCCGAGGTTTTTGTTTTAGGTTCTTTCACGCTTGTAGCCAATCCAAAAACATATTTAAGAAAGCTAACCTCTCATCATTCTTCGAAGAAAATGCTACGCTATTTTCATTTCTCTGGTGGATACCTGTTTTAGGGTGATTAATATTCATGATATCCCACCATTTTTTCATCAGAGAAGTAAAATCAGCAGTTGGTTTCCAAGGCAAAACAAATTGACCCTTCTCTCCATATTTTTGTAATGCAGCTCCATTCGTTGGATCAAGAACCTTTAGGGCAAGATTTACATTTTGTCTTTCAATACTGCTTGGATAGACAGCTTTGAAGTTTAACTTTGGAGCATATTTGATCAAAGACTCTTTTTCTATATTATATACCTTTCTTAAGAGGGAAAAGCTGGCAGGTTGCGTTTCAGTGAAGTCCTCAAAATTTGGATAGATGAAAGTCTTTTCAGAGTCCTTCTGATTGATCCAGTTGTTCCTGATGGATTTCACTAGATGCACTGCGTCAAAAAGCAGGTATATGAATTTAGATGCATCATGAGGATTTAATATTCTTGGTACACTCCCCTTTATTCCAGATAATAAGTGAAACATGTTCCGATTTATTCTGTTATTGTCGGAACTGATAGAAAAAACTGTAAAATCTGCCTTATGCAGCAATTCTAGTGCTTTCTTGGTTAAAATCAAAACATGAGCTGCATCTAAATTCGAAACTGGAATTAATCCAACTATTTCTTTATACTTCGATTTTAAAGAGGAAATCATGAAGGCTTGAATGTAAGTGGCTCCTATATTTTCTTCTTTATTATCAGCAAAACCGGATAATTGTTTGTCTTTATATACAATACTTTGTCGAACATGTATTTCATCAAGGAGTAGTACAATATCTTTTTCATGATCTTGCAGTTTATTAACTTTTGCTTTTAAATATGCCCAATTTTCTTCATTGTTATTTGCGTGTTTTAGTGATAAGCAAGCTGATAATCTTTTCAAATGCCTAGAGCATGGCAAATGAACCAGTTTGCTATCACACAAATCTTGATATGACGTGGCAGCTTTCATAAATAAAGAGTATGCAAAAGCAGTTTCTTTCCATCCATAGCGTTTTCCTTTATTCTTCTTATTGCACAGTTTCATTTGGTCATAAATGAAATGTTTATCTGTGTATTCAACAAAATCAACGTTGTTGTCTGCTTCATCCAAAAACTTTCCCCAGCATTCAATTGCTTTTTCGTAGAAAGTTTCTTTTATGGTAGCTTGTTTAAGAGTTTTCATGTATGTAATAACCTTTTCCAATTCAGTCCATAATTTGACAGTTGAAGAAGAAATCATGTCTTTTATGCTGGAAATAGATAGCTCCAAATCACCATTATACATGGTGGTAGTTCTTATCGTCTGCAGCTGAGCCTAGAACTTTAATTTAATTATTATAATTTTCATTGCTCGCGTGAGTGGCAACGTTAAAATTTAATTTTTCTTGATAGAACAAAAAGATTACTGAGAAGCGATAAGTCAAGCAGCGTTGCTGCATCACATTCTTTTCATTTTCTATTAAACTTTATTGCATGATTTAGATACATTCTATTCTATTTATTCTCATTCTATCTTTCATTTTGTGATAAACCATGACTTCTAAAGCTGCATCTGCGTATGAAAAAGCAAAAAAGAAACGAGCTACTATTCGCGCGGTAACAACTAAGCTACTGAATAAAATTTCTGAGCAGTTAAATAATGAAGACGTTACTGTGGAAGATTTAAGCACATTCAAGCTGCAATTAAATAGTAAGCTAAATCAAATTCAAGTCGCTGATGCAGAAGTTGAAAACTTAATCGAAGATATGGATGAATTCGAAAATGAAATAGAAGCTAGCCAAGAATATTCAGATAAATTCTAAATCTTCAGTTCGATATTGAAAGCAGAATTGAAAAAATTAAGCTTGACTTTGAGAAAGATAATCGGTCTACATTACCATCGCGAAGTGGACCTTTTCAAACAAGTACGAGCATAAATTTGCCTAAATTCGATCTTCCAGCATTTAACGGAAATATAAGTAATTGGATTAGCTTTAAACAAATTTTCATTTCGACTATTCATGATAATTCTAATTTAAGTCAACTACAAAAATTGCAATACTTGCATGCATCAGTTACAGAGGAAGCTGCTCGACTAATAAAGGGTTTTCCTATCACAGAAAATAATTATTCTCAAGCTTGGGAAACGTTAATTAGTCGTTATGACAACAAAAGAGAGTTATCATATGCTTTAGTTTCGAAAATATTTAGCATTAAACCAGTCAAATTGATGACTTCTAAATCTCTTCGGGATATTTTGGATTCTTGCAATGAAGCAATTCGTAATCTAAAAACGTTGGGATTTGAGTTAGACAAACTTTCAGAATTAATCATTATTCAATTTCTCGAAAAACGCTTAGATGATAATATCCGAAAACAGTGGGAGCTCACATTAGAAGATGAAGAAATTCCATCGTATAAGAAATTTATTGAATTTTTAGAAAAGCATGCCATAAGCATGAAAACCTGCAAAGAAATCTATCCCAAAGAGGAACTTTTGAAATCCAAGAAGTCAGTTAGCTATAATTCCGTAACAAACGTAAATCGTAGAAGTTGTGTATTGTGCAATTTAGATCATGCATTGTTCAAATGTTCAGAATTCAAAAATTTGAGCACTCAAGAACGGTGGAATCTAGCGAAGAAGAATAAACTTTGCTTTAACTGCTTGAGAGCTAATCACGATACTTCGAAGTGTAAAGTTACTTTTCACTGCGAAGATTGTTCTAAAAGGCACCACACTCTCTTACATGATTCTTCATACAAATCGAACCTTTCAGTCGATAATTCTGCACAGAGGTCAAGTGATTCTGTTCAAGTTAATAATTCTCAGGCCAGCAGTCTAGCTTTAACTGGTCTGAATAATTCGTGCAATATTCTGCTATCTACAGCTTTAGTTAAAGTCAAGGATTCTCAAGGACATTGGCAACTGTGTAGAACTTTACTCGATTGTGGTTCTCAAACCTCATTGATGACTGAAGAATGCTGTAATAGACTTAATCTAAAAACATTTTCAACTAATCACTTAGTCATAGGAACTGGTAATCAAGTTGCTGGAAAGTCCAATTACTTAGTAAATTTAAACTTTACTCCACGGTTTAATTCAGAAACCTTTTCTACTAAAGCACTAATAGTTAAAGAACTTACTACGAAATTACCAAATTTCCTTATTTCTAGTCATAAATGGTCACACATTGAAAGTTTGCAGTTAGCAGATCCTGATTTCTACATCTCCAGAAACATAGACATAATATTAGGTGCAGATGTATTTTTTGACATAATTCAAGGTCGCAAGATAAGTGGTGGAAAAGACACACCTACTGCTATTCAATCAAAGTTAGGTTGGATTCTCTCAAGAAGGGTATCGTCCAAGTTATATGAAGGTACAGAAAATACCAAATTGAGTCACCATTCCAGTGTAAAAATTGATGAAGTTCTTCAGAAATTCTGGGAATTGGAATCTATTCCTCAGAAAGAAAAGTTAAGCATTCAAGACGCAAACTGTGACAAGTATTACTCAGAAACTACAACTAGAGATGACACTGGAAGATATGAAGTCAAACTGCCATTCAAGGAAGAACCAAGTCTTGGAAATTCGAGAGATCAAGCGGTTGCACGATTTCTGTCGTTGGAAAGGAAACTAATCCAAAATCCTAGCATGTATGATCAATACAAGAATTTCATGAGGGAATATTTATCCTTAAACCACATGGAATTAGTGCAAGCAGAAGAGATCATAGTAGAAGATCGCAAGTGTTTTTATATGCCACACCACGGAGTAATTAGAGAACATAGCAGCACCACAAAATTAAGAGTTGTGTTCGACGCATCAGCTAAATCATCAACAAACATCTCGCTAAATGATGTTTTGCATGCTGGACCCAAACTCCAGACTGATCTATTTTATATTCTATCAAATTTCAGAATACACTCCATAGCTCTTGCGGCTGATATCGAAAAAATGTTCCGACAAATTCTTGTCTCACATTCAGATTCTGATTTTCAGATAATTATATGGCGAGAAAATCCCGATCAAAAGATTGAAGACTATAGATTGAAGACAGTGACTTACGGAACTGCTTGCGCACCGTATTTAGCCATAAGAACTATTAAAAAACTTGCTGAAGATGAAGAGATGAATTTTCCTAAAGCCTCAAATGTTATCGACAAGGACTTTTACGTAGATGATCTATTAACAGGAGCCGATTCAATTCAGGAAGCTGAAAATCTCATGAGTGATTTAATTAATCTAATGAGAAGAGGTGGATTCACTCTTCGAAAATGGATATCAAATGAACATAGTATTCTTTCAAAATTACCTCCTGAACTAAAAGGAACAGAACAGTCTATAAATATTGCTGAAGATCAGTCAGTGAAACTTCTTGGCATTCAGTGGGATCCAAATCAAGACACATTTGCGATTCATTTAAATCCAGCTCAAAAAGTCACCACAAAACGGCAATTATTGTCAAGCATTGCTAGAATTTATGATCCCCTCGGTTTCATTTCACCCTCTACAGTTTTAGCTAAAATTATGATGCAGAAATTATGGTTATGCAAGTCAAAATGGGATGATCCACTCCCAGACAGTATCCTTAAAGAATGGACAGGTTTTGCTTCACAGCTTTCGATACTTGAAAATATTCAAATGCGACGACATTTCTTCATCCAAAATTCTGCAGTAAAATGTATTCAAATTCATGGCTTTTGCGATGCTTCCCAAAAGGCTTTTGCTGCTGTCCTTTACATGAGATCAGAATTTGAAGACGAGAAAGTCAAGATTAGTTTAATCGCCGCGAAAACCAGAGTCGCACCACTAAAAACAATAACGCTTCCTCGTTTGGAGCTGTGTGCAGCTGTATTGTTAAGCCAACTCTACAAGAATGTAGTTGAAAATCTTGCCATTCAAGTAGATGAGTCATTCTTTTGGACGGATTCCCAAATAGTGCTTGATTGGATAAATTCCGAACCTCATAAATGGAAATCCTTCATTTCTAATAGGATATCGCAAATTCATACTAATACTCAAGTCGATGCCTGGCATCACGTTGTAAGCAAAGAGAACCCTTGTGATTGTGCCTCAAGAGGACTCTAGCCTTCAAAACTTCTTAATCATTCACTATGGTGGAAAGGTCCTTCTTGGCTTTCAGATTCGCCAATAGTTATCCCTACACAAAATCATTCAGCTTCGGAAAAAGAAAAAATCTCAGAAGTGTCAGTGAAAACGGCAAGTTATTCTAATCAAGTAGAAGGGGAGTTAAACTTCATTCATAACTATTCTTCGCTGAGTAAGCTTTCTAGAGTAGTTGCTTATAGCGTACGATTTATTCAAAATGCAAAATGTGACAAAAATAATCGGAAAGTAGGTTCTCTTAAGACATCAGAATTACTTGACGCCACAACTCGCATTGTAAAGTTGGTCCAAGATTCAGAATTCAAATCGGAAATTCATGCTATTCAAACTAAAGGGAGTTCGCCAGCTAAAAGTTCCTTAATATCATTGAATCCTTTTCTTGACAAAAACGGTATTTTAAGAGTTGGCGGCAGACTTAAACACTCTAATATGTCAAATGATCAAAAACATCCAATGCTACTTCCTAAAAATCATCACCTTTCGGATTTAATTATTGATTATTATCACAAACTCTCTCTTCATGGAGGAACACAAGTTGTACTCTCTCTCTCATTAGACAGCGGTTTTGGCTGATATCAGGAAGAGATAAAGTCAGAAGAAATATTCAGCGTTGTCTGACATGCTTCAAGATGAAGAAAATCATGTGCCAAATTATGGGAGATTTACCTAAAGATCGCGTTCTTTCTTCCAGACCATTTCTCAAAACGGGTATAGATTTTGCAGGGCCGATAATAACGAAGCCAAATCTCAAGAGAACAAGGGTTACCACAAAGTCATACATTGCTTTATTCATTTCCTTCACGACAAAAGCAGTTCATCTTGAAGTTGTGTCCGAACTAAGTACAGATTCATTCTTAGCGTGCCTCAGAAGATTTATATCGAGAAGAGGAAAACCTTCAGACATATATACTGATAACGGCTCTAACTTTAAAGGTGCAAGAAACTATTTATACAGTCAAATGGAAATTCTTAAATCAGCATCAGTTCAGGACTTTGCTTCAGAACTGTTTATTAACTGGCATTTCATCCCACCCAGTGCACCTCATTTTGGAGGAATCTGGGAGTCTAACATCAAATCAATGAAGCAACATCTTTTCAAAGTATGTAAATCAGCAGTGCTTAATTATGAAGAATTATCAACTTTAATTATTCAGATTGAAGCATGTATGAATTCAAGACCAGTAACTCCTCTTAGTAGTGATCCAAACGACCTTGATCCCTTAACACCGGGTCACTTTCTGATTGGAGCACCGCTTCTAGCAATGCCCGAGTCTTATCAAGCAGAAAATTCGCTATCATACACTTCAAGATTTAAGTTGATTCAAGCTCTTCGCGAAGGATTCTGGAGGCGATGGAGTGCTGAGTATCTCACACAGTTACAGCAGAGAAGTAAATGGAAGTCATCTAACCCAAATATAAAAACTGGACAACTGGTGTTGTTAAAAGAAGATCTAAAACATCCCATGAAATGGAGTTTAGGAAGAGTTATGGAAACTTTTCCTGGAGATGATGGAGCTGTAAGAGTTGTTCAGGTGAAAACTACATCAGGAACATTTAAAAGACCAATAACTAAGATTGCTCCCCTACCAACTTAGACTTAGTTTTGGACATTTGTCCAATGGGGGGGAGTATGGTAGTTCTTATCGTCTTCAGCTGAGCCTAGAACTTTAATTTAATTATTATAATTTTCATTGCTCGCGTGAGTGGCAACGTTAAAATTTAATTTTTCTTGATAGAACAAAAAGATTACTGAGAAGCGATAAGTCAAGCAGCGTTGCTGCATCACATTCTTTTCATTCTGAAATATCTCGATCATTCTAAGTCATATTTATTTCTAAATTTATGTTAAATGTTACGTTCGTGTGTTGTAATAAATGTTTCAGTATAGTTATTGCAAGTATATTTTATTGCGAATTCACAACGAAGAGTAAGCGGTTCTACAATTCAAAAAAGCCACGTAGCTCGCCATGCTCAACCACATGGTGATTGCCAAGTTTTCATCAATAGCCAAGCTCTTGGCCACTTTTGGAGATGGCGATAAGTCCATGAAAAGAACATAAATACAAGTTCTTGTAGTGTGTACAATGTAATCAACATCTTGCAGCAAATGAGATAAATGATCATTTAGTGAATTTCGCAATGCTTCAAAATTTTCAATTAGATCCAACTGAAGTAATTTATTCATTGCGTCTTCATTTCTTTTTTTTAATTTTTCCTCTCGACTAACACGAAGAACAGGTGTTTTTTCCGTTAAATAAGACGGACATCCTTGAAGAATGCAAGGATATGCTTCTTCCGTAAGCTTCGGCCTTTGACGAGGAATTTTGATAATTTTCCCCTCTTTATCAGGAAATATATCATTTCAGGGCGAAAATGTCTTTCACAAACAACCGACCGTTGTGACGGTTCAAAATTAGCTCTTGGAATTGTAGAGCACCACAGCTTCTTTTTCTGCTCATCTTTTGGGAAATTGAACACACTCACATAACATGATTCTTTTCGGTAGTTCCCAGAACAACCAGGAACAACGCAATGGTTTGGCATCTCAACTCAAAACTGTTGCACTCTATAGCATGGTCCTAAGAGTCAACAACAACGTTCGTTGTTCCCAAACAAGGTAAAGGAGAAGCAGGATAGAGATAGAAATAAACAAAAACGAATAAAGCAATAATATCAACGTAACAATTCAAAACAAAAATAACCTAACCACTAATAAGTAAATGAAAATAATAATAGAAATAATAGCTGAGATCAAGGCAAGCGAAGTAAACAAGCTGCTTCTGTTAGTCGAAAACCGAGAATGGGAGCTTGGGGGCTTGAGGGAGAATGGTCAAGTGGGACTTCTAGCATGACTCATACTTAGCGGAGGAGCGGAGAGTCAGGGCCTTCCTCTCGAGACGGCCTTGGTACAAAGAGGGGTTTGGAAATAGTAAGCTTACACAAACCGAGCAGTTCTAAAATTTTTCCTTCACTTAAAATCTGAACAAAAAACAATAAAATAAACCAATCTTATACATTTTAGTATTTAGAAACATAGAAAAACTATTTTTTTACCTACTTTTAATGCTTTTTCTATCTTAAAGTTTCACAACAACAATTAGAATAAAAAAATCCACTTGCGTATCTAAGCTTGACTAAATGATGCTGCTTTTAGAGATTAAACATTAACATAAATCACTCGAAAAAAATATCATTGACTAATTGTTTAAAGCTTTATGAAGTTATTTGCGTTACACATGCTTTTGTTTTTAAGCAACTCATAATTATTTATGTTGACTTAAAGACACTTAAAAAGCAAACGTATGCAGATATGAAATGTAAGTTTACCTCTTTCTTAGGTGAAGTATTTAAAGTGCATTTCTATTAAAATGCTGTTTATCTATTTAATGCAAAATATTTCTCCTTCGAATTTGATAAATGTACCATTTGATTTTTATTCATACGTCAAATACCAACTAGATTTATGATTTACTGGTAGTGAAAAAGTCTAAAATGCGTTTCAATTTGAAAGATAGAAAATTTATTATTCAATAAATACTATTTTTTTTTTTTTTTTAAAGTTTCCAACTTAAATGTACTTTTTTGTTAGAATTCATATAAAACATTTATTAATATATATATATATTTTAATTTAAACGCTCTAAAAAGGTAAATCATATATTAAGGGAACTGTAAACTTTGAATGTTATTTAATGTATTGTGCTTTCTAAAGTTCATTCATTCTCTTCCAACTGATTTCTGAACGGCAGGTTTCTTGTTAAATTTCTGAATAGCAGTAAAGTAAAGTTGAGCTGTAGTGAATTTAACATGGCGCTGAGTGGCACAATGAACCTAGTTAGAGTGTCACCTGTATCTAAAACAAGGAGTTACATCAGAAACGGTACAGGATACGTAAAAAAGTGTCAATTACAAAGCTATTTAGCGTCATCAAATTAGGAAAAAAAGACATCTTCTACATAGTAAAGTTGAAAACAGTAGGCGTAAAAGGAACCTACGTTTGACAGCGTTGAACAAAACTGCCACATGCCAGAACTGAGCCTCATCTATTTGCAATTAACAAAATGAGCACTTCAGGACAAATGCGCACTGTAGGATGGCATGTTACCGTTTCAACAGTACAGTTTCTACAATTTTGGTGGAGAGGTTGCGTACACTCGCTGTATGATGTATTGTTCCCAAGAAAGTTCCAAATGTTCAGGTCAAGAGAACGGGGAGGTCACTTTGCTCAACCACCATATCCAGTGACTCGTAGCTGGAATGCACTTAACGGATTCTATTTTTTAACACACTTCAAAAAAAAGAGGTTATGATTTCGTCTTGTGGCTTTTTATGTATGTCTTCGTGAATTATTTTAAATACCCAACTAATTATATACTATCTCTTAGTTTTTAATAACCATTTGAAGCCGGAGCCTCCTATAAACTACTACCTAACGTAACTAACAACCCACAAAATCCTGAAATAAACACTAATTTAAAAAAAAAACGCGCAAGTCTTTAAGACTAAACCGACTCAGTTACGTTAGGTATGTAGTTCATAGGAGGCCCCGACTTCAAATGGGTATTAAAAATTAAGAGATCGTATATAATTAGTTAGGTATTAAAATAATTCATCGTATAGTAATTAAAATCAGTGTTTATTTTATAATTGGGTGTTTAGTTAAGTTGATTTTTGTACTGGAATTGTAAAATAAATTTGATTTAGACATTTGTTTAGGAAATCGTATGCAAGTGTAATCAGTTATTTTTTGCTTTTTAGTTCCTAGGTGTTTTTTGAAGTTGGTTCTTTTTTTATTTGAAAATAACTAATAACATAACTTTGTGAACTGCATGGTAACTTTACCATCCTTATACTCTACTGCATGAGTTATCACTACATAGTGCTAGACAAAATTGTGGACACTTTTGGAAGCTTTTCAACTTTCTATGTTTGCAGAAAATGTTACGTTTCCCCAATTGAAATCTCGTGAATATCATTTTAAGGATATTGTAATACAGTCGAGTGCGCTTATTGTAATCTTTATCTTTATCTTTACTAATAATAAAGCTGAATGTCCTCTGTCCGGATCTCTGTCTGTCAGGATCTCTGTGACGCGCATAGCGCCTGGACCGTTCGACCGATTTTCATGAAATTTGGCACAAAGTTAGTTTGTACCATGGGGGTGTGCACCTTAAAGCGATTTTTTGAAAATTCGATGTGGTTCTGTCTGTCCGGATCTCTGTGATGCTCATAGCGCCTAGACCGTTCGGCCGATTTTCATGAAATTTGGCACAAAGTTAGTTTGTAGCGTGGGGGTGTGCACCGCGAAGCAATTTTTCAAAAATTCGATTTTGTTTTTTTTCTATTTCAATTTTAAGAACATTTTCCGGAGCAAAATTATCATAAGATGGACAAGTATATTACGAAATTATCATGACGTGGAATGTGAGAGCGAATGACTATAGCCAATTGGAGAGAAATTCGTCATCCGTTGCTTGTAAATATACAGGCGAACCGAATGACCTTTTAATTTTCAACTACGGGCAAAGCCGTGCGGGTACCACTAGTATCGTATAAAATAATATCTCTCTTAGTGTAATAAAATTTCACAGTACTACACGGTTAATAAGTTGCTTTTATCCCGGATTATGGAATGTCCCCCGCTCATTAAAAAATGTTTTCGTGGCCAATTGCCTGTTCCATCAAGCAGGTTCGACTGTACTGAACTTATTATAAAACATAAAAAAACATGCATTTACGATACAATGACATTTTAGCGTCAGTAATTGTAATTTGATTGCATAAGTAATTATTCCTTCGACCGAGAAAAAGAGCAAAGTGCAATTATGATTTGTTTCAAACCCTTTTACATGTCAAATACTGTTAGTTCCTACTAACATTTAACTGACTCTGAGAACAAGAACATTGATTGGTCACAAAAGTCAGACATTACAAACTACAGCACAACAAAACGAATAACATAGTTTTATATTGTAAATGTTCAAATCTTGCGTTCTCCATTGAGTGCAGTATTCTGTTATTTTCAAAATGATACATTTTGCCGAACATAACCATTTTTTAAAAGCATAAAAAGTTTAAAAAATAATAATAATAGTTTTTAAAAAATTCCTAAGTGTCCTCAAATATGGCCTCCAATACATGATACACCACGAACATGATCTGATGATTTATGGCTTTACACACCTTTGAGTCCAAAATTTAAAGACTACCATAACTGAAGGTAAATTGTTTTCTCTAATGAAAGTCGCTCATTATAAAATCTTTAGTGGCTGCTCTGTCAGAATGCGTTTTATGTCCCTTATCTTCCCCTTTTGTGTTGTATTGTCATTAGAGATGTTCTAACAGAGTAACTTTATGTAAAGTCTTTTCTTATCCATTTAGTACAGAAAGTCATAAAGATAATGATCACAATCAAAGCATCTTTACTGAAGCGTACGTTCATGAAAAGGAATTCAAAGAAAACGATAAAACTTGACAATATTACTCAACGATAAACCTTTATTGATTTTATACCCACTTAAATGGAGTCATTAAGGTTTTAATTTAGTTACGTTTCATCTTTTACTGGTTCTGGTATGTCTATATAACTATTAACAGAATTTTAAAAAGCCCTCACAATCTATTAAATTTGTAAAAGTTACCTGTGTTTTGTGTATACTATTTGATCCTTTGATTCCTAATTGTGATTGTTTTTAAGCAAATTTTTTATGCGTTTATTGATTTTTCCGCAGAACGTTTGGTTTAGTGCATATATTGAAGAGGAATTTTAATATTTTAAATTTTATCGTTGGTTTAAAACATATTGGCAGCATTTTGTGTTTCAGTTAAGTAAATAATTTATCACTAAACTCGCAGTTGGACGTTAGCCTTTGAAAACCGAAAGTACATTATGCTCATATGCAGGATGATTTATAAAAGATTGGCCCAATTTTAAAAGGCAATAATATATATTTAAACAAACAACTTTCATCGTAAAATGTGTATTTAAGATTAAATCGCAATGATGCTGGCACATTTGAAAGCAAGATCAAGTTAAGCATTAAAAATCCATTTCAACTGCGAGTAATCAGGTGAAGCGCGATACTAATATCATGCAAATGCGATACGTGAAAGAAAAAGTATGTACCTACTAGAATACGAAATTTCAACCCGACTGATACATAAAAGCTTCTGAGCCTGGTGTGTTAATTGAACGTGTTAGCAGATATTTAACCTTCACTAAAAGGAAATAGGCAAATAAGTATTTTATCAACAACTACAAATGGAAAGGCTCAGAAGCAAATATTTGCAATTTCTGTATAACGTTTCTAACAATTTGATGGGGGATACCGGGCTAGTCAAATCTTTCATGTCTCGATTTTTTTTTTCGTGGAGACAACTGAAGGCTCTTATTTTGGCAGATAGTTTTGTCTTTTTTTAATAGAAACAAGACTGATAAGAATGTTATCAACAACTACGAATGAAAAGCCTCAGAGGCTCAAAGATTGAACTTAACAATTTGCATGTGACATTCAGACTAAGTGGGAGAGATGACGGTTATCGCGCTCACCAGATCTTTCATGTCTTGATATTTTTCCGTAGACACAGCCCGTAGAGACTTATGTACAGGGTGCCACTTATGTACAGGGTGAGCAAGAAATAAGCAGCCGACTTCAGAGGACTCTCGAGAGCATTTTATTGGTCCGAATGAGATGTTGTTTTAGAAACAGATAATTCAAATAATACGTATATAAAGTATTATTACTTTTTGGTTCACTTTTTGGGTTTTACTAGTTTGAAATAAGTTTTTAATTGTTCTAGAAATCCTAATTTTTGTAGTTGCCAAATTCAAAAGTAATAAAAAATGTTGTTTACGTTCAATTTTTTTATGTGATTTATTAACCCTAAAAAAGTAAGCTCTAGACCAAAAAGCACACCTGCACGAATTGATTGTTAAATGACTGTAGACAAAAAAAAAAAAAAAAAAAAAAACCTATTGGTGTACCAAATGTGACGATTTTTTTAATTCTTTCAATTAAAGTAAATATGGAATCTTGATAATATCTTTGATGTTTTTAAATGATGTTGGATATGCTTTTATTTTTACGATAAAGTTTTTTGATGGTTTTAGTATGATAGTACTTTTTGGCGTATATTTAGAATTGTATTTGTTGGGATCCGTCTTCCTAGTCAATCCAATTGGCTACTCTTCGTTATACTGCTGAAATTTATAATTTAAACTGAAATTTTCAGGTAGAATGATTTTGTTGATGTGTTAAGAGTCGTTTTATGAATGCACAAAATTTGGAGCCAATATAATCAAAAATGTGAGAGCTATTTAGAGATTTAGCCTTATTTTTTGAACTATCCTTGTAATAATCTTATTCACTGTATTGTTTAACTAAATTATGAATTCATAAAGTTTTGATTTCATATAAATACTTTTTTTTAAATGTGTTTTTGTTTATTTTATAGTTTTTTCCTCTTGTACTATTTAACATTGCAACCACGCGAAATAAGTTGTTTAAAATTTAAAAAAAAGAACAGATAGAATCACAAATAATAGCTAATTTTCTAAGCTTAAATTTGGAATTAAAAATTAGTTTTGATTTGAAGCGACATGATTTTCCTAATAACCTCTTTAATGCTTTAAATAAATGTATCCGATAATAAACGTTCTTTAATGTTGTATTCGTAGCAAGCATTCAAAAGTAGTGACTTGCCGCATTCTAATAACCCCACACACTACATAATTTGCAAACTTCGAGTTTCGAACCCAACAACATCCCTTTTGTGTAAACGAGGCTTTGAGCATTCGTGATGTAAATATTCCCCCCCCCCCCCCAATTCTTTAGCGAACTCATTCAAAACTATTGGTATTTTAATTCAATTGTAAAACGGACGATGAACATTTATGTAAGCGCTTGTTACTGATTCTTTTTTTTTTTGTCCTCTCTATCAACTATTTGTATATTTATACTCCACGTCAATATGTTTAGTAAAAGAACTTAAACTGTAGAATTTTACCACAAACCCAAAATCTAAACTATACGTAGCACTATACAGAACATTAAAAACTTTCTAATATCCACCAAATGACTTACATGTTTTGGATCGTAATTGGATATTATAATGATATTGTTACACATAATTTCATCTAACTGAAAAATAGGAGTAACTTCTGATTTCGAAATAATTTATTGAGAACGGTAGATGGCAGCACTGACGAAATCAATCCTAATGTTCGTATTTTATTGTCTAAATCTAGATAAAAGAGCTATTTCCTTCAACAACAAAAGAATTTGAAAGCAATATCTTTGCATTAAAATTGTTTACATTCTTTCCAAATTTAAAAATGGTTGAAGTCTTGTTTTTGAAAAAGAAAAATAGATACAATTTTGAAATATAATTGCAATAGAAATAGAACAGAATATTTTTCTTTAGAATCTTACTGAATTGTAACAAAATAAAATTGAATTTTTGGAAACTATCGGGTGTAATATATTTTCATCTCTACGAGAAAAGCAGGGGGCATTTATTGGAAAATATGAAAAATATCCTTGTTATCAAATACAAACAATATCAACTGCGTTGAATTTTCCTTTCACTTCAGTCTGTTACAAAAGTAAAGAAATTACTGTGCGACATTTTAGGGGAAAAAATGCTCATAAACGAAAACCATTTGTTGTGCATTTGAGAAGGAACATTGAAATATAAATGCAATTAATTAACGTCAAACTTCATGGCAGATAGCAAAGTATTACGTAGCAGCACAATATGTAAAATATTAAACACTACACTGCTGTGAAGCTAATAAACCTGTGTACAATGTAAACAAGACAGCCTCTTAAATCTTCATTGATAGTTTTAAAATGTTGAAGTTTATATTTTCATCAAACGTCTCTAATCGCAAGTATTAACTTTAATACAAAAATTCTAATTAAAAATTCTTTTGAGAGCTGGATAAGAGTTTTTCGCTTATGCAACAAACCGCTTAGGCTTGTGAATCTGCCTACTCTATGCAATGAAGCTATTGTGTGAAACGTTTGATGTTGTGATACTTAAACTCGAAATTTATATTGGAGCATATTATGTCATATGAAATGTTACCTTGTCATTTATTCTTTAACAAAATGCAATGAAATATTTGAAAAAAAAATCATTTAAAACTATAGAAATAGCGGAAAAGCAGCATTTTAAAGCGAAAATAGCCTCAAAGTTTAAAAGTTTTTAGTTCAAAAAGTGCCTTTAGAATCTTTTAAAGAAAATAAAAAACTTAGTAATGATTAATTATGTTATGAAGCATTAAGTGCTTAAGAACTAAGAGAGAAACTTAGTTTTCAAGTTTTAGATTTTTAAAAGTTAATGAAAAAATAACAATAAACCAGTCATTGTGCTACTAAATTAAAGGAGAAAAATTCCAGTTGTTTAAAACGAACAAACACCATTAAAATAAATGAGTTTTCATTTTTTTGGCTATATTAATGTTTCCTAAAGTTTTCTAAAAAAATGAAAACTTAGTTTTTAAAAAAAGCTTGTTAAACTATTTTTTTAGAAATAAAATGGATGTTTTTTTATACTTTGTGTTCATGAAGGAACTAAGGATGCTGAAAATTAGCAAAACTGAAGCAAAGTAACTAAACAATGTCAGCGCTTTTTGACTTTGAATATAATATTACGTTTTATGTTTTTACCTTAAATTTTTACAGATGCACTTTTCATCAATTACAGCTTCTGATAAAACCATACTATTTATTTTCTTGTTTTTATGTTTATCAATCGTGATATTTTAATGGATAATCGCATATGAGAAAGTGTAAAATATCCAAATTTTGAATTTTAAATTAATGTCACGTGCATGAAATGAGAAGTAAGATAAGAATCACTTTCAAAAGTACAATTTAAAAAAAAACAAAAAAAAAAACTCACGATTAAATATCAAAATGAATACTTCAAACAGACATCATAATTTTACTGGATTAATTAGAAGACAGGGTTTAACTTACTCAGCGGCAAACTGTCTGCTTCTTATATCTTTTTTCTTGCTTGATGCTCATAATGTTATTTGACTTCATGGAACAAAAGTATTTTAAATATATTTTTAAAAGTGCATAAAAGTAATTTGAAAAAATATTTTTGAAATCTTGCTTCAAAGTAATATTTGAGCGGGGTTTGTTTTCTTTTGTTTTCTTTTTTTTTTTTTTTGAATAAAGTATATTAAATTTTAGCCTTATACTCTTTAACGATTTTAATCTGTTCAAACAATCACCTTAATGTACTATTTCAAGTGTTCAATCTAACATTTTTTTATCCTTCGATTCCCCCACACCTCTAAGAGAAAATACTTTGAAAAATATTCTAGATTTTTCAGGCGGATAATTTTTGCAGAAGCTTTCATAAATGGGGAATGTAGACGAACTAAATACACGTATCTGTTCATCTAAAACTACGCATGACCTTTGAGTATACTGTCTCTTAACCATTGTGTATTTCCAGGAGAATTGGAACAATGCATATTAAGTATTTTAATAAAATATTGCCACGGTTTAAAAACTATGGACATCATTGCTACAGATGCAAAACCTAACATGGATGTTCTTACCATTCGGCTGAAGGATCTGGTTTCTTAAGATTTGATATTTTAAATGCAAACATACATACAAAAAATTTGATTTTTTTTTCTTTTTGCGAAAAGAGAGGATACTTTTACAGTTGCTTTCTTTTTTTAATTATAAATTTTGATCCGTCAAATCATCTTTAAAAAAACTTGCGACTCAAGAAAAGAATCTTATGCAAAATTGCCTAGACAAATCCTAAGAAAAAAAATACATGAGCACTTTCACGGGTAACTGACTGACATTCACAGATATCAAAACGATAAGTATTTTGAAACATAAATAAAAAACTATTAATTTTTTAAAATATTTTTTCGCCTCGCTTAATGTACTTTTTAAGCTGAATTTCATGGGATAATTGAATTTCCAAAATACATATTGGGTGATTTTAGAAAAATTGTTAAAAGCATGGTAACTGACTGACACGAATGCAACCCGTGTGAAAAGTAATACTGATTCAATGAGAGATTTTTCTAAAAGTAAAAGGAATTTTTATTAAATCCAGCTTTACTGAATTAGCAGCTTTATTAATTTAACCGCTTTATGGAATCAAAACTGTTTAGAACAAATGTGATTCATGTAAGCGGCGGCCACTGTATTGCTAAAATAAGTATTTGCATTATTTACGTCAAGTTGATAACTGACTGATATTACAAACAAATACATAAATACACCGCCAGCTCAGTCATTCCATCCAAGGACTGTAGTTTCGTGCTTATTAGCACTCATCAGCCCGGAATAAAAAGTGCCTGAGCTGGAGGTGATGGAAAACTTCTAAAGGAAGCTAACAGTGCAAAACAAACTGGCAATATAAGAATTAGCACTGACCAGACGAGTGACCGAAGTGATGGTTCGGTTCAAGTCGAAGATTGAAGGCAAGTTATGGTGTTTCTGTCTTAGCCCTGCCTATAGGGCGGTAACTTACTGAAAATATCATGCTTTACTTTCAATCATCGCATTGAACCAAACCATCGCTTCGGTCACTCGTCTGGTCAATGCTAATTCTATATTAGCTACCAGTTTGTTTGGAACTCTTGGCTTCCTTAAGAGATTTTCCACCTCCAGCTCATGCACTTCCTATTGCGGGCTGATGAGTGCTAAAAAGCACGAAACTGCAGTCCTCGGACGGAATGACTGAGCTGGCGGTGTATTTTATGTTATAAATAAGAGTTTAAACACACTTTTGGTATTAAAGGAAGAAAAAAAAAAGAAAAAGAAAGATAAAAATTCAAGATATTATTTTTTTTAATTGTAAAAGAAGAGCTGTTATCTATTTCAGTCTTGCTGCAAATAATTTAATTTGAAACACTTTTTTAAAATTTTTAAACTTTTTTTATTTTGCAAACGCTTAAAGAGATTTTTAATAGAAAAGTTAATTAATTAGGTGCCTTTGTACTGATGCTGTTAATTTGTACATTTTTTTTTTAATTTTTTTTTTACATATTTATAATTGAAATTATAAGCTGGCGGAAATACTCAAATTATTATAATTTAATTATTCAAATTGAAACCTCGTTCACGTTTTAAATTTACTCAAAACTAAAACAACAATTTGAGAAACTGAGTTTAATACATAGTCTGTATCATCTGTTTTTGCAAAAGGATACGCAATATTTGTTGTTTGAAATCAATTTTAGATGCTAAAAAGGTACGTTTGACATAATTCGCAACCGTTAGTCAATTGCGAATATATAGATGTAATGCTAGTAATTTGATGCTGGCATACGAAAAAATAGGCTCGTTCATTTCTAAACGAGTTTCTCCTTTGAAATGGCAACGGTAAAAGAGATAAGATTGACGAGTTGGAATACTTTAATGGAGTGTAAATGCTGTTTTTCTAGCCAGTTGATATGGGAGAAGATTATTATATATTTTACGTAACTGTGCAGTAATTTATTTTTTTAATTTAAATAAAATTGATAATATTTACATAAGAGAAGAACATTTTAAACAATTTAAAGAAGTGAAATAGAAGAAAACAACATATCTATATGTTAAAAATGTAAATGTGTATACATTTCTGAAACGCAGCTTTTTGATATTTTATGTTTCAAACTCGGATTTTGATTTTTACTTTTTCAGTAGTATCTGCCAACCTTTACATTTTAAGTAGAGTGAAAAGGAATTGCTACCGGAGTATATAAGTCGGTATCTAGAATTGATTGAAAAGCTAGATGAAGGGAGATGCTTAGTTATTTAGTAACGAAAGAACTATATTTTGTAAAGCATTTTTAGATAACGACGGAAGCATATTTAAATAACCCCCTCATAACGTGTAGCTATATGTCATCATGACATTTTTTCGAAAGGAATAAAAAATGATCGATAAAATGGTACTGACACGATGATCAACGGCTGTGATTGAAAGGCATGGCGTTATTGTTTATTATACTATAAATCAAATTTTGAGCACATAAGAGAGAAAATGAGCAACGAATACTGAATAATGAATACTTTGACTGAAGCGAGCGGAATTTCCATGCAGTATTTTGTTCAGCTCAAAAATTTCTACTGCAATGCATAAATAAGGAGATCAGAAGGATAGATTCTCAAAATTTTTTCTGTAATAACTTTGTGTAAGAGGCATATGTACTGCATTTATTTTTAATGCATGAATGTATTTAAATAAACACTCTATCACAGAAATACTGCAGTAATGCATTGATTTGTCTTTGAACTAGCAGCTTACATAAAACTTACACATTTTAACTATAAAATGTGCAAATATGTGAAGCAATAGTTAACTTTAAATAAAGTAATAAAGAGGTTTTCTATTATTTTGCGAGTACAAGAGTGTCAAATAATAGTTTAATAATGTAGTGCAAATTCGGTTCTTAAATCTTGCGATTTATGTCCTTTTTCTATCAATTTGATTTCGTGTACTTCATTTAGCTGCAGAACTTTTGTGACAAAATACTGTTGATATAATATTTGAAGTAGAATTTTTTTGAGAGTAAAAAAAATTGTAGTTTGAGATATTGTATGTAAAACCATCCTTTTTTTTAAAATTTAACACGTTTACACCATTGTTAATAGTAGTACATATGTTTTTTAAAAAAAATACATTTTTTTGAGATACTTTAACTGACATTTGTGGCGTCTAACGTACAAAGTTGAAAAGATTTAAGCAATAGAAGCATTTAAAATTAGATTATGCTTTAATCTTGTGCTACTGTTCAAAAGAAACATTCAAGAAAAATTTTCTTACAAAAGTTTTCTATTTCTTACTCTGAAATTTGGACAAAAAAAAAAAAAAAAAAAAAAAAAAAAGGAAATCGCATTCTGCAACTCTTGAAACCGAAAAAAGCGATGCACCGACACAGGTAACCTCAATTTTTTGTTTCATAAAACGACACTAACAGAGAATAGTTCTTTCTTTAAAACATAAATCTTAAAAAAATAAATATTCTAGTACTAATATAATGGTGCAAAAGTTGAAAAAAAAAAGGATATAGCTGAAAAGTAGACTTGATTAAAACTATCCAGAAAGAAATTAGCTTCGTTCACTTTTTTATTGCAGTTCCACCCACAAAATCTCATGGGATGCGTGAACTACTGTATGAGCAATGCTTATGATTGGATGTACTGAGAGCTAAAAATCCCTGCTTTCAATGTCGTTTTATAAGAGAAATGTTACTGGTTTGCAGCGTTTCTTTTGCTTCAGAAGTTGTAAATCACAAGTTTTCTTGATTTGGAAGTTCAAACTCTGGACTAAGAAATGGATAATTCTTCTGCTAAAGTTTTCTTGCTAGTTATTTCCGATAGTGAGCACAAGATCAAGTCATAATGTACTTTTGAGTGCTTCTAATGCTTCTCTTACTAAAAATTCGCAGTCTTAGCACTTTGGAAACTGTATATGTGATGATTCTTAAAACATAATATCTTACAACATTTGGGAGGCTAAAAAGAAAATAAACTAATATTTTGTAATATTTAACATTTTATATTTGTCACTATATAGAGTCAATTAATTGTTTCTATTTTGTGCATATACAAAGTTCAACGTATCCCGGGCACCAGGGCACCCTCGGTACAAACCTTGGCAAACTTTCTTTTAGAATATAGTCATTCAAAAGCCATGCTAAAACAATAAATGTTTTTATTAACTTCGATAAACAATTTTTCTGGGGTTTAAATTGTTTTCCTGGTTCCAACATGTTTACATTTTTTGTTGTCTGTCTACAGATATTTACTGCATTATATAATAATTTAGTCAAAAGATCTCATAAACTAAAACTGAATTATTTTTTGGGAGATGTCTAATTACTTGAAAGATTAAAGGAAGCAAGAAAATAAACCTTAACATAAGTTGTTACTTCTATTGATTTAAAAATATGTAAAACCATAAATGAAAATCCTGATTTGCTTCAAATGGAACACACACACACAAAATAAAATTAAAAACAAAATACTGCTAATAAATGGCAGTTAAAGTTGTAAGATCATTCTAGAAAGAGAAAAACGTTTATTGAATTAGAATAGTTTTTTAAAAGTAAAAACTATCTTAGGTAGGTTTTACACAAAATAGTAATTGGAAATTCAATGACTGTTACATGAGCACAATTTTGTGACTATTGGTTTCATTAAAAAAAAAAAAAAACCACTGATTTTTTTACAACTAATGATCGTATAAAATTCTAAATTATTCTAAGGAAGAAAAATTCGTATTGTTTCTAACGCGTAAAATTAAATACATAAATTGCTGTAAATCTATATGTGCATAATGTTATTTCAGCAAATGCTATACGACAGCAATATTTATAATTGACACCGATAAGAGTTTCGATTGTTCTTTTTACTTCTTTTTACAAAAAAAGGAAGTATTGTATTCGCGAAAAAAATTTCACTCAAAATTTGGCCTCAATTTCCATTTTGCTCACCCCCCGATTGAGTTTTTTTTTTTCAACCCGACCACACGCGGATAAGTGCCTAAGAACGTACAAACACCCGAAATATTCATTTTGACATTCCCCGAGTTTATTACAACGATTTTTTTCGTGACGTTCGTATGTACGTAGGTATGTGCGTATGTTTGTCGCATAACTCAAGAACGGTATGTCCTAGAAAGTTGAAATTTTGTATGTAGGCTGCTAGTGGGATCTAGTTGTGCATCTCCCCTTTTGGTTGCATTCGGGTGTTTCTAAAGGGGGTCTTTTGCCCCTTTTGGGGGGAAATCAGTGTTAATTTCGATGTAGACTCAAGTGATGTTACAGTTTTGCGGGCACTTGGCGATATATCGCCAGTCTTTTGGTCGCCGAGTTTTGTCACTAACTTGGCAACAAATTTGGCGATTTTTTAAAAAAAAAATCTTGTTTCAATTTAGCCACTGGTGGTGATATTTAGAGAGTAAACTATTGAATCACATTAAAATTGCCAATAATGGGAAAATGACATTAAAATTGTTGTAAAAGTAAAATCATGTGATGCACACACCAGCTCGTTTATTCTTACAAAGGCATGTTGCAAGGAAATTAATATTTATTATATTCCCTACATTTTAATTTTCATTCTAGATTTTTAGCAATTAACTACATAACTAAAAATATTTGATTTTTAAAGTTATTTTTTATTCACTTTCTTTCACAAATGCAAAAAATCGAGTTAAAAACTGTTCATAATTATAAAAAAAAAGAAGTAACCCAAACTCGTCATTTAAAAAGTAAGTAAAATTGCATTTTGTCTTTAAAAATTAAATCAGTTAACACATATTTTGCTACGCGAAGTACACAGTTCACGGTATGTTTCATTTCACCTATACAACCCCCCGGAGGGCTGTAAAGATGATGATAAAATTACATCTTGCGGAAGAAGTGGCAATAATTCTTCATTTAGAACATTTCCTTTATCGACATTCTTCGCTTCTGTTGCTTTTCAAAATCGATGCAACGTTGTTTTATGCTTGACTAAATTGCAGTTTTGTTTGCATTCTCCATAAATTACATTTGTTTGTGAGAGAAAAAATACAAGAGTTATGAGCGGATGTTGCTTCGTGTTAATTTTTGTATCAAATTAGGCTTTCGCTTTTGTGAGGGTCGTTGAGAAATGTTCTAATTTGCAATATTTGTCTTGACACCTTATTAGCATAATCAACTTTAAACAGCATAATGCGTTTTAGTGGAAATTTGCAATTTAGTAGGGTAGTGATATTTTAATCATATTTGTGGCTAAACGCCGCAAAAGTACTCAAAAGTAACTCAAAAAAACTACTATAGTTATTTTTTTTTACTATACAGCCTTTTTACTTCCTTTTACAAAAAAGGAAGTATTGTATTCACGAACAAATTTTCACTCAAAAATCGATCTTAATTTCCATTTTACTCACCCGCGAATGAATATTGAGTTATTTTTTCGACTCAACCACACGCGGATAAGTGCCTAATAACGTATAGACACGAGAAATATCCATTTTGACTATTCCCGAGTGAATTACAACGAGTTTTCTCGTGACGTTTGTATGCACGTATGTGCGTATGTGTGTATGTATCTCACATAACTCAATTACGGTTTGTCCTACAAAATTGAAATTTGGTACGTAGACTCCTAGTGAGGTCTAGTTGTGCACCTCCCCGAAAACTTTCAACATTAATCCGAATCAGTGTCTTTAAAAAAAAAATTAAGATTAACTAAATTTTTAAAAAAGTCTAAAAACGTTTTTCAAAACAACTTCCGAAGTACTCCTTTTTTTTTAAAGGTTTTCAGAAAATCTCCAGATTTTATACGCAAAAATTGTCGTATTTGACTACACTTATTGTTTTAAGTCAATTACGTACCGAGAAAGACCGATCAGCTATATGAGTACTTCCTCATACAACATATGAGTACTTCCTCATATGTTGTACTCTCCCTCTCCCTACAACATTTTTGTGCTACCAGCTCTTGGTTTATCATGTATAATCTCGTGGTTAGGACCACTATATTTCACCCAGACGGCTTGAGATCGATCAAAAGCATAGGATGAATCATACCACACCTCTTTGATAACGTATATGCTTCTAGCTTAAAGATAGAGACGGAAAGCAAAGTTCAGATTTTGATGGTCAAAACGCTCTCTATAGTAACATCCAATAAAAAGTGAATTCAATATTACAGTTTAGCCACTCCAACATAGGATTAAAGATTAAAATATTGACTAGTTACCGATTTGAACACTTCAAAGCATGTATTATGCCCGCGCAAAAGCTTAGTGTAAATAATTGATCATGAAACTTCGGTTTTAAACCGTCATTTAGGCTGGTATCACACCAAAGGAGGAAGTATAGCTATTGTAGCATATTAAAGTTTTGAATCAAAGAATATTACACCTTTTAACCTCAGAAAAGCAATTGGTTATTTATTGTGAATGAATAAGGCAGTAAGTAAATGAATAAATAAATAAGTTAATTACTAAATGACGAAATGTAACTGAATGAACTAATAAATGAATGTGTAAGTATTTTAGTAAAAGATTGAGTGAGTAAACGAAATAATCTATTTCACTTACATGCCCCATCCATTTTGCCTCGCGTGTACTGAACTACTTAAGCAAAGTATTGAAAATACAAATAAGCTTATTACATACTGCACCGGATATTAGAAGGTTTCAATTAAGATTTAAAATGTTAATTACAAGGCCTTAATAATTTTATAGTATCAAAAATATTTTTTGACAACATTTATTACAATGAGAGTTTCAATTTTTTGAAAATTGCCTATAGTATCAAATGCTTTAATTTTTGGCTGTGTTTTTTTCCTGACGGATGACTACATGTGACTACATGTGCAATTACATTGCTAAAATATAACTAGATAGTTGGCACTAAACGCGAAGTAGATATTTTACCTTTTCACTTTGCCCCATATTCCCCTACTATTTAATGCAAAAGAAGTGACTGCCTCTTTAAATCAATAAAATTATTTTAACATAATTTTAAAGTTCTTAGGGAAACTGAAACTACATTCCATGAAAATATTCATAACTGCTTAGTTGAAAATCCTATCTTTTTTTTTCATTCAAACGAAATATTTGATTTATAGTGTATAAACTCATTAATCATCCAGTGTCGTCTCATGTCCATTTAAGTGATTGATCGTTTTGTTCTGCGAATTTTTTAATCATTTCGTTTGAGAAGAAATTGACTTCGCAATGAAACTACATTTTTACGAAGTTAATGCTGTTGGTTTATATTATCCGGTATAAAAGAGCTTGAAAAAAGTTTTAAAGCATGCGGCCTAGATTTTGATATGAACTTTTAATTAAGAAGAGGTGGAAGCATTTTTGTAATGAAAGTAAAATGAAATATTTTAGTGTGCAGCTTATAATAATGGGATGTAGTTAGCAAAGCAAACACATTTGTAAAAATACTGTTATTTAGTCTTTCAGATTCATTTATTTCGAATCCTAATCATTTTTATAGTTAGCTAAAATATATGACAACGTATTTATACTTGTGTGCCGATAATTTCAAGCAATAAGTCTCCGCTGTTCTCTCTCTCTCTCTCTCTCTCTCTCTCTCTCTCTCTCTCTCTCTCTCTATATATATATATATATATATATATATATATATATATATATATATATATATATATATATATATATATATATATATATATATATATATTGGGGGAAGGAAACCCCCGTGAACATAATATGCTTTACTAAACTATATCCAAGCAGAAAATTTAAAGTAATGGCAGTACCAATCCTATATTTCAGGAAAACTTTCAGATCAATGTAGCAATGTTACCACTGTTGTCTTCGCCTAAAAACATATTTTTAATTAGTTGATTAGCTAAACTTAATTATTACAAATTGTTATATGAACATTCACTTAAATTTCTGACTATTTATTTTTTAATTAAAAGTATAAGTCTTTATTATTATTTTATGTAAGTTCCCAGGTAGATTATAGATCTCTTGTGAACAGAACATCTAAGAGCACATGTGAACAGTCTCCCTAATATGAGGATCAATATTACGAATAATTTCATTTTCTAAAACTGACTTAATATCTATCGTGAATTTAAAAAATATATGATTATCCCATAGTTTTGTAAATAAATACACGTATCAAGAGTTTCAGATAGCAAAGTGTCAATCGATTTTTTTACGCTCGTTAAAACTCAAAAAGTTTTAGGGTCGTAATCTTGCCTTGTGTTACCCTTTTATGGGGTCACTTTTGCTATGTGAAATTGATAATATTTTATTTGAACACTATAGATGTTGAAAAAAAAAAATGTTTACATGTACCCCTCTTTCCCCTACTAATTTGAAGTTGCTCGTATAGATTGTCTCAATAAATGCCCCAACTCTTCTAAAATTCGAGCGGAAGTTGGAATAGCTGGAAGTTAGAATTGGAGAAGCTGTGATTCAAAATGAACCTTAAAGGAAGTTGGAACGCTAAACCATTCAATGAATAATTTTTCAGTTTTTATTTCTTAAAAATATTCAAGCTTATAGCTGTCAAACGACTTCTTGTTGAAGTTTCTGTAAATGTAAAGTAATTAAATTAAAATAATAAAAAAAATCAAGATTTAAAACCGTTGTTCTAGAAAACTATTTGAATTATTACTTTGATATTTTCGCCTGATTGTGTTTATGTGTTCATAATTATACTGAAATGTGATGAAACCCATATTTTTGAACAAACAGCTGTTTTTAGAATTTATTTAATTAAAAAAGATAGTATTGTTTAAAATTTGATAAATTATTAAACAAGCTATTTTACCTTTACATTTCACCTTAGTAGACTGTTAGACATATAGTCAAGACACTGTGAAAATTGAAAGATTCTGTCATTAAGCTTTTTTGAGGAAAAGGTACATAAAGTTTAAGGGTTCTTCATAACGCGTTTACAGAGTACCGACTCCGTTGAATGGATACAGGTTTTCGTTGTAATACAATTTTAAATTAGAATTAAGGATATGAAGGAACTAATCAAACAGTTCATGGCTAAAGGGTGCAATAACCAAGAAAAAAAAAAAGTTCTAATTAATTTTTAAAATTCCAACCGGAGGACACTTAAAATCTTATTCTATCCACACATAATTCCATTATGGTGTTTGGAATCTTTTCGGTCACGTATTTCTCAAACCTGGGTATATTTCTGTCCCTTAATCTTCTTTTTCAATAAATCATTATTTATCAAAGTTACTATGAGAATAATTGTATGAATAATTTATAATATCATTTGAATTGAAAAACAAGGATAGGAAAGAAAGAATCGAGCATTTTTAGTTTCCTACCTATAAGACTGGATTATATAAAAAATAATAATAAATTTTAAAAAAAACGTTAAACTGCTCTGATAAATTTACATTTTCGCGCAGAAGGCCAATTGAAATATTTTTCAACAATACAAAATTATAATTTTTGGGTATTTGAAATATTTCTCATTAGGTATTTTCTACAACCAGAGTCAAATCTTTATTTTGAACTACTCATAACACATTAGTTACTGATCAAACGTGCCATGAAAATAATTGAATAAATGATTTGTATATTATCATTCCAATTTAAGGTCAAGGTTAAGGAAAAATAGGCTCAAGCAATTTTAGTTGTGTGGATATAAGAGATGACTACACATGAAACTAAAAAAAAAAAAAAAAAACATTAGATTGTTGTAAAAAAATGTAACTTTTCATCAGAAAACCACTAAGAAATATATTTTGACCAACGCGAAACTTCAGCGTTTTGTTACTTTTTTCTACAACCTTGGAATGATACCGTAAATGAATAAATGTTTAGTTTGTAATAATATTTACGTTATAAATATTAATTGAAAAGACAGAATCAAGTAATGTTAAATGTCATGCAAAAAAGAAGTTACTGCACAGAGAAAAAACATCAGATTGTATTTATTTCAAATTTCTTACAAAAGGCCTTTTAAAAATATTTTTTAACCGTGGAAAATTCCAATTTTTTGGTATTTGAAATCGTTATCATCACGTATTTCTACAATATCAGTATAATACACTAAATGGCTAAATATTTAATTTGCCGTATCATTTTAACTCAAAAACAAACATAGGAAGGATAGAAACAAAAGTTTTCAAAGTCATGCCTAAAAGAAGAGATTGCATATTTAAAGCAAAAGCATTTACTTCTGTCGATAAATTGAAATTTTCCAATAAATCGAAACTTTGAAATATTTTTTTAATGGCACAAAATTCCAACTTTTTTTTGCATTTGAAATATATTTTTTCCCGTGCATTTCAACAGCATCAGTATGTTACCCTGACTGAATGTTTAATTCTTAATATCATTCTAAAAATAATGACTGAAACGACATTAAATTGTGCAAAAATTTTCAAATTTTTCTACAAAAGGCCGCTTTGAAATATTTTTCTAGCGACACAACATTCTCACCTTTTCCTTTTTAATATATCTTCGCATATTTTTACTCCTTCAGCATAATATCTTCAATGACTGTATGTTTAATCCTTATGCATATAAAAAAAAATCACTGATCGAGTAATGGTCTAAGTCACCAACAATGAAACTCGCGCCATAGCATGATAATTGGATAATATTTTTTGATAATGTTTGAAATGCAGGGAAATGTTGAGTAATCACGATTGCTTATTGTTCTTATTTGACCGTCCTTGGCGTTGCAGTTCCTTTTTCAGCTTGGACCAGGGGCCTCTGCAGAAACAACGCCCACCAGCGCGGCTCCTCTGGTCCTGAGCACTGTCCCCGGTAGACGCTTCTCTTGGTCAGTGGCGTCCATCTCCTACACACTCGCTCGCTCACATATACACGCATCTTTACGCACACACAAGCCGTTACACACATACACAGACACCTAAGTGCATACACACAGGTCTAAGCGCACACACAAGCCTATACATGCACGCTCGTGCGTCTGCACACACATGCCCAACTATACACACGTAACCCCCAGGAGGTAAGGCAGGCTTGGGGGGACATGAGTTGTTTCTAGAAACATTAAGTCCAATGAGCAGGTTCCTGTCGTGATTGCGAAAGACATAATTTGAATTCAAAATTTCAGAATTCAAATTAATTTCATTCTTTTCTTAATTAATTAATTTATTTTTGTTTTTTTGACAAGGCTGAACTGGATCCGGTAACTTAACTGTTTTACTGGTAAGGCTCTCATTTTAGGGAAATAGAGAAACGAAAAATTGATCACTAATGAACGCTAATTACTGGAGTTGAGGGTTAATAAACTGGAGTTAGGGTTGAAATAAACTATCACAAAACTATTAAAATATCACTAAACAAGCAATTGCTTCATTCGAATGTAGAAGCAATTTTCACCTGTCATACCTTGACTGGCGATGTTCTAGTTTGTAATATCATTATAACTTAGAAAGGAGGATAGGGGGGGATAGAATCAAGAAATTTTAATACTGTGTCAAAAAAAAAAAAAAAAAAACGTGATTGCACAAAAATATAGATGAATTTATAAATGCAATTTATATGTACAGGGAAAAAGAAAATTTTCTTACAAAAGGTCACTTAGAAAATTTTTCTAGTGGCTCAAAATTCCAATTTTTTCCCTTTTGAAATCTTTCTCTTCACGTATTTCTACAACCAGGGTATGTTTCTATCCTTTATATTCCTCTCTTCGAACAAAACACCATCTTTTTTCACAAAGCATGTGGAATACTGAATTGCAAGAAATTGCTTAAACTTCGGCTTCCATAAGAAAATGATGTTCTACACACGTTCTTAAATTTCAATATAAACTTCCCTACAGTACGTCGCAAAGAAAATTACTGCCGCGAACGAAACGGCCCTCGGGGGAGCTGTAAATGTAAGAAAAGAAGGGCATTTTCGGGTGCAAAATATAATACTTTTTCATTTCGGAAGTTTTACTTCCTTTTTTCCTCTGTGCTTATAAATATGCTCAGTGTTGAAGTTTAAAATGGAGGAAAATAATTACTGTTGTTATTTTATTAATGATGGTTGAGTTTTTAAAACGAAGTTTTCTGTTTTGGCTTGCATGTCATTTGCAGTCAATAGAATTAAAGTATATGTTTTATTCGTGCTTATGCTATTGTTAAATATTTAAGTTGAAAAGGGGAGAAATAACTAGTTGTTGTTTTGTTGGTGCTTGTTGGATTTTTAAAAGGAATTGTATTTCATGTCGTTTACAGTCGATTTTTTTTTTTTTTGAAAGGGGAAAAAAAAAAACATGTCCGAAACTTTATGAAAATTTTACAGAAATGCTCTATTATTTGCATTTTAAAAAAGTTTCATTTGAAAGCTCTTATAGAGGCTTAAGTTTTATATATTGTAGTTTAAAATTTGTTTTCTTGGATTATTGAGTAAAACTGAACTTTATTCTCTTCTGCAAGCAATCTGTAAGCATGCTCAGTGTAGAAGTTAACGTTAAAGAAAAATAATTAGTGTTATAACTTCCTTTTACAAAAAAGGAAGTATTGTATTCACGAAAAAAATTTCACTCAAAAATCGGCCTTAACCCGTAACAGGAGAGGTGAAAAAGTAGGACGTAACAGGGGACGTGAGGTCTCAGAGACCGCTCTACTTTCAATTTTTTTTTTTAAATCGTGTAATTAGGATACATTCCTGTAAATTTCCTTAAATATTCTTTGCACTTTTGTTAGCACGGGGAAAATTTTTTTTTGAAATTTGAAATAAAATATACCTTTTCCGTGGAAATTTAACAAATGCCTAATGATTTTTTGAGAGAAGTCATATGCTGCAGCAAAATAATTTACTATTCGCAATAAAATAAATCTATTATCAATCAGTGATTTTATTTTAGTTGTTTAATATATACAAGACATTTTAATACCAGAAAGTTGATTATATTACATTACGGGAAAATTTTGACAGGCCTTTAACTATTAGTATTTCCCGTCGTATTTCCAGGAATAATTCAGCCTTTATTGTCCTTAAAACATCATTGCGTAACTTTTGCAAACATTTCAAACAATTCTCAACCAAATCTAAAATATTATGCATTTTTTCCGCATAACGCGGATAAGATAAATGAACCTATATCCGCAGGTCTACCGTTAAAGCCCTGGTTTCCTAGAAGCGAAATCACCGAGCTTTGACGTCGCTGCTCGGCGTGACGCTGAAATCAAAGTCAAGTGATTCCGGCGTGTCACTCACAACGTCGGTTTTGGTCGGGCGCGCATGCGCAGAAGAATCAAGTTTTCCTCTCGGCGAGAAGCGATGCCGAGGGTCGGCGATTCCCTCCTAGGAAATCAATGCTTAAGAGCCATGTCTACTACAGCCGAAAATTGTAACACTGAAGGGGAGGTGCGATCTCACAGACCGCTTCTAAAGAATACAATTAAATTTAAACCAGATGCACTTTCCAAAACATCCTGATAATCAAGGGAGGTGTTCAAGGTCACAAAACAAAAAGCCATAGGAAAAAACCATTCAATCGGACTGAAAATAAAATAGGGGTGGAGGGATGAACTTTTGAGCGGTCTGTGAGACCGCACCTCCCCTATTAAGGGTTAATTTCAATTTTTCTCACCCCCGAATGAATGTTGAGTTTTTTTTCGACCCGACCACACATGAATATATGCCTAGGAACCTACAGACACCCGAAATATCCATTTTGACAACCCCCGAGTTAATTACAACGAATTTTCTCGAGATGTCCGTATGTACGTATGTATGTGTGTATGTGCGTATGCATCTCGCATAACTCAAAACAGGTATGTCCTAGAAAGTTGAAATTTGGTACGCGGACTCCTAGTGGGGTCTAGTTGTGCACCTTCCCTTTTGGTTGTATTCGGATGCTCCTAAAGGGGCCTTTTACACCTTTTTTTTGGGGGGGGGGGAATCATTTTTAATTGCGATGTAAACTGAAGTGGTATTACAATTTGTCGAACACTTCGCGATATATCACCAGTCTTTTGGTCTCCAAGTTTTGTCGCCTACTTGGTGACAAATTTGGCGATTTTTTTTAATTTTAAATTTGGTTTCAATTTGGCCACTGTTGGTGATATTTAGAGAGTAAACAATTGAATCACATTAAAATTGCCAATAACGAGTAAATGACATTAAATTGGAGTAAAAGGAAGTCATGTGATATACACAATAGCTCGTTTTTTTTGTTAATGATGCATGAATTTTGAAAATAAAGTTTTCTATTTTGTCTTAAATATCATTTGCAGGTAATTTAAAATATTTCTTTCGTTTGTGCAAAACTAAAGTTTAATGTTTAAGTTGAAAGAAAAAATTGAAAAAAAAAAAAAAAAAAACTGGTTATTACTTTGTTGATGTTGGTTGAATTTTTGAAAGGAATTGAGCCCTTTTCTGCCAATGTTTTTTTTTAATGGTTGAAAACAAAATTGTCCGATTTTTTTATGAAAATTCTACAGCACCACTTTGTTATTTTCATTTAAAAAATTATATCATTTGGAAGTGCTTATGGATGCTTAAGTTTTATATACTATAGATTAATTTACGAGTTGTAAACTGTATCTCTCTGGATTTTCTCACTTAAAAATGCATTTTCTTGAATTATTGAGCAATGGTTAACTTCAAAATATTCTACAAACGACCTGTAAATATGCTCAGTGTTGAAGCTTACATTAAGAAAAAATAATAGTAGTTATTATTTTTTAATGAGATGGTTGAATTTTTAAAAATCCGATTTATCGTTGCCTTGCGTGTCATTTGCAGTTAATACTGTTTTCTTGTTGAAAATACATTTAACCGAAACATGTTCAAAAGTGTTTGGTACCACTTCAAAGTTTGTATTTAAAAAAATGTATTCTATTTTTATAAGAATACATTAATTAATTAAAATATAACGATTTTTTAAGTTCAAATGGTCAAACGGTACTAAGGTCTTTTTAAAACGTTTTCAACCAGAAAAATTGCATTGACTGTTTATGGTATATAATACAAAAGAGATCACTTTGTTTTAAACATTTAACCATCATGAGAGGAAAGAAGAGAATAGTCTAGGACAAAATAAATACGACTTTATACGAATAAATACGAAATTTTCTTCTTTCTTTCATCTGTGTTTTTAAATTTGTTCAGTGCAGAAGTTTAAAGCGAAGTAAAATAGTTATTATTGCTATTTTATGACAGTCGAGCCCGCTTATTAGAATATCGGTTAAAAGAATACCCCGCTTAGTATAATACATTTTCAATCACCAAATCAATGTAATGTGTTATTTTTATCTCAGTTAATGGATTATCTCGGTTATTACAATATTTTTTGTCGCAAAATTGCCAATTCCATTAAGCAGGTTTGGCTGTAATTATGGTTGAATTTTTAAAGTGTTCGTACTGTTTTATCTCATTCGTCATTTGCAGCTTATATTTCTTTCTGGTTGAGAGTAAACTTCTATGAAACTTTCTTTAAATTCTTTAGTATCACCTTCAAGAGTTGCATTTCATAACGAGTTTTATTTGATCAATCATTAATTAATTAATTCAAAATGAAACTTTTTCCCTTCATTCAAATGTTAAAGCGGTACTACATAATTAAAAAAAAAAGTGCTGCAGAATTCAAAAAAGGTTTTGCAGAAGCTTATTTTTAAACTCTTGTAAATGGCATGTGGAACCAAAAATAACTTTTTTTTTACAGACTTCACTATCATGTAAGAAAAGGAGAGCGTTTTCTTACACAACATTTTTATTTCGAAATCTTTACTATCTTCTGTCGTTTGTGCTTATATTTCTCAGTGTTCACGCTTCAGCGGAGAAAAATAATTATTGTAATTATTTCATCACCGATGGTTGTTTTTAAAGCGAAGAGTGCTGTTTTGTCTTACATGACATTTTCAGTCAATATTTTTTCTGGTTGAAAATAAAATTTTTCAAAACTTTATAAAATGTTTTTCGTAAAGCGTTAACGTTCATAGCATTTCAAACAGATTTTTATTTTCCGTTTATAAAATGTTTAATCAGCAAAAATGTTACATATTCATTCATAAGGAAATCTTCGTCAGGACGCAGATGTAGTGCAAAAGTATTGAAAGACTAGCGATTTCAATCTTCGATGGAAATAGCTACCTGAACGGAAAGTTTAGTTTCATTTACCGTTGACTAATACATCCTGAACGAAAAGTTTGGTTTCAGTCACCATTCACTAATACTGCCTGAACGAAAAGTTTAGTTTCAGTCGCCGTTCCCTAATGCATCCTGAACGGAAAGTTAAGTTAAATTGACCGATGACTTATACAGCCTGAGCGTAAAATTTAGTTTCAATGACCGGTGACTTATACAGCCTGAGAGGAAAGTTTAGAAAAATCTTAATGATATAGCTAATTTGCCAAGAAGCAGTATTTTCATCAGCAGCATATTTCATTATCCGAGAACAAAATACCGTGCGGTTTGGTATATTGAAAATGTATTAAATAAAGCAGGATATTCTTTATCCCGATAGTCTAATAAACGGACTTGACCGAAAAAAAATCAATTAGATCAGTTTTTTGTGATTAAACTTAAATATATCAAAATGCCTTTATATTTAAGGCTTTCTACATTCAAGTTCGTGGATTTTCAGAACATAATGTTGGACAACTTCAAATGCTTTATGAAGTTGCAGTGATAAAATCTTCATAATGTTAACACAACTGCAATTTATAAATACTTTATACGTACTTAATATCAAATTTTGAAATCTTAAGGCTTCTGTCGATACTTTTATTTTAAAAAAAAAAACCCTTAAAATAAAAATTAAGAAAACCAAATCTTGAAGCTATTAATGATAAGGAGAAAATCTATACATATGTTAGATAAGGCATCATTAGCCTCGTTGATTGATGGTGTCGGAAAGAAAAACTCTTTAATTGCATCAAACCCCGAGATTTGAAGAACAATAGTTAATTCACTAACAAAGATTTGTGTTCAGTTCAACTGAAAATGAAAGCGTGCATCACAATTGCTTGTGGTTAATGCAATATATATATAAAAAAAGAGAAAAAATCAGCACTATAAAGAAAAAAAAAAGTTCAAAAAATTTAAACTTTGTAATTCAAAGTCTAAAAATTCTGTTAAGTTAGTTTTTATGAATTATTATTTTACTTATTGCTTTTTTGTTCGCCACAACAGCGAATTCACTGATCGAGTAACGCCCATGACGTCACCAAAAGTGAAACTCGCGCCTCGGCATGATAATTTGATAATATTTTTTAGTAATGTTTGACATCCCGAAAATGCTTTATTTTGACAAGGCTGAACTGCATCGGTTAGTTGAACTGTTTTACTGGTTAGACTTTCATTTTAGGAGAATAAAGAAACAAAAAATTGATCAACAATGAACGCTATCTACTGGAGTTTATGGTAATTTCACTGGAGTTAGGGTTTAAATTTCAACTCTCGAAATATCATCAAACGAACAATTGCTTAGTTTAAATGTAGAAGAAATTTTCACCTGTCTTACCTTGTCTGATGATTTTCTACTTATAAATAATGTACAGGCATGGTAAAATATATAACTCGTCTTATTATATAAATGTTCAAAATTCATAAAAATAGAAACATAACTTAAAAGTGAGCATCCTTTATAGAACAAAAATATATTTTTTTCATAATCACTTTGCAAAACGTTATTTTCAAAATACCATTAAAAAAAAGTGGAAGTTGTAATTCAGACGGGTTAGTTTTGAAAGTAGGAAAAGACCATGAAATGAAAACATTTAACTTTCTAATTTGTCCCAAAAAGCATGTTTTCTTCACTACGTTCACTTGCCCTACTTTTAAAAGAAAAGGCTCTTTAAAAAAAAGTTATAACTTATATTTGATGATTTTAACTTTCATTTATGTTAGATACAAATATGTTCTTAATTTAAAACTCTAGGTTTGCTTTTAAGATACTGTCAAGCAAGTAAAATGTACTTGTTTTAATCTTTCAACTTACACCAAATATTCATTCCATAAATCTCAATTTACATCTCTATCTATCGATTTTGATTGGCAAAGGATATTTATTGTTATATTTTTAGCTGCAAAATAATTTTGATGCATAAAAAAAACATTTCCAAGTCAAAACCTTTTGAGTAGACATTTACAAAATGCATAATATAATTAACCTTCATTTATGTTAAATACAAAGACTTTTTTAAAGATCCCTTGAGAAGTTTCTAAATGTCATTAAGAAAATGAAATATACTCGTTTTATTTATTTATTTTTTTGTTCAATTCCACGATCTATTCCTTCCTTGAAAGTCGATTTCCGTCAATCTCTCTCAATTCTGAAGGGGGAAATGCATTCTTGTTCCACGGTTTTCGTTAAAGAGAATATATTTCTTTCTGCAAGCGTTCCGGAATACCCAACGACAGGGAATGTGCGATTTTTATATCTCTATTCTCTTTGTGTTCTTTACTTTCAATATACACCACAACAAACCGTCGCATACAAAATTACAGTTGCGACCAAAATGACTCCCGAGGGGACTCTAAATATAATAAAAGAAAGCTTTTGCGGATAGGAAGCAATTTTTCATTTTCTACAACACCTCTTATCGTTTTTTCCGCCTCTGTTTGCTAAACATGTCAGCTTTGGGAAATTCCCATGATAATTTTAGTCGCAACATAGTCACTTCTTTAATAGTACTTTTGAAACAGTAAATGGTTTTGCTTTGAGTGCTGAGCATACGAAATGAAACGTTTTTCTTTCTGAAAAAAAAAATGGATTTTTTCCCCTTCTTTGAGTCTCTAAATATGTTGCCAATTAGCTTGAATAAATTACTTTCTCTGGCAGACAGGAAGCATAAAGACATTAATACATGTTTGAAGCTCGTAAATATTTTATTGTATGCGTCTTCTCTGATATAACACGTTTTTACTTTAGTAAATAAGCCTCCCCCCCCCAATTTTTTTTTTACATTTATTAATTATGAATTGGTTCTATTCAGAAAGAAATGGGACTTGAAATCTTTCTTAATTACTTAAAGTGGTGTGAAATGTAAGGCATTCGTCATTTGTTACAATTGCTGAACACAACTATTATACTTGCTGAATTTCATTGCGTATTATGTGTATCACCATTGTTGTATATCTCTAGACTAACATCAATTTTTGCATTAAATTAATCAATACCTGCATTGGTGTTTAAGAAGTAATCATGAGCAAATATGTTACCAATAAATATTAGAAAAACTATTTTCAACGTGGTCTCTAACAATAGTTGACGAATAGCCTGATACGCAATAGCGCTGCGTAATAATAATGATTATTCATACTATGAGCTAGCATAAATAATCATTAGTTTACGCACTAGTTAAAACAAAAATTTCTTAAATAAATCATTGTATTATTAAATAAATGCAGATGTAGTAACATGCTGCAGTAACGTACTTCATCTTGAAGTTAACTGGAAAACAATATTTGTGTAGGTAATACTACTGAAACTATAAGTGTATGTGATTTTAAGGAACTGTTACTCCAAAACCAAATAACTTTTTTAGTAAATTAAAGCAATTAAAGAAAATTCCATTTTTTATACTAATTTTTTGATGTGGTATTTATTTGCTTAGGCAAATCAATTCACAACTCCGGCATTTCATATCAGGTCGTATTTAATTTAGAAAGGATGTATCATAAACTGATATCAAGCCCGCCATAACGGCAATGCCAGGAAATAAATTGAATGCAATTAAAGCAGAATCACAATTTAAAAGAAGTACTTTTTGATTTATTTTAATGCAAAGTGAGTAACAATGCACATAATTTTTTACTCCATCAAATACTCTGCAAATTAAAAAAAGCTGTTCAAAATAAACACTAATAATACATTAATCATAGCTTCTATTTTATAAATAATAATGTTTTATTACCTTCAAACAGGTGGCAAGTCGCCCAATATAGCAGACTTAAGACAATACACGGACCTATTATGAGTTATCGAACACAAATCTTTTCTAAATTTAAACTTTGCGTCAATTTTGAGGCATCAGAATCTTAATATTTGTAAAAACCTAGTTTCAAAAATACAATACCATCATTTTGCAAGCATCGCAAATATTTTCAACATCTACATTACTTCGCATCTGCATTATTATTGTTATACTTCTAGGTTTATTTTGAATGCCTTTGGCAAATTTTAATCCCTAAGGCAGTTTCGCACCGAAGAGAGTCCAAGCGCCTCCATCTGGTGGGATACTGAGCGTCAAAATTATACTTGCCATTGGCATTCGCTCCTTGATAACACATGAAAGACTGATGTGGTATAGGAGAAATCGCACTAGGTTTGCAAAAGGTTAAGTTGTCTAACACAGCCCCATCAGAAAGAAAAGCAAAATTCATAGGTTTATTCAATTTTTAAAAGTAAAACGTAGCTAATGTCTTTAATTATCAGGGTTTTTATTCCCGGAATTGAAAACTAATTATATTTTGAAAATAGCCGTTCTACAAGAAATACACCGCCAGCTCAGTCATTTCCAGCCGAGGACTGCAGTTTCGTGCTTATACGCACTCATCAGCTTGGCGTAGGAAAGTGACTGAGCTGGAGATGGAAAATCTCTCAAGGAAGCCAAGAGTGCCAAACAAACTGATAGCTAATATAGAATTAGCGCAGACCAGACGAGTGACCAAAGCAATGGTTCGGTTCAACTCGAAGATTGAAGGCAAGCCATGGTATATTCAGTAAATTACCGCCCATTAAATTCTATATTCCGTATATAGCCGTTCTAGTTTTGCAATTTAAATAGAGCATATAGACACAAACGTATCTCCCTTCTTTTGAACAAAATCTACTGAACCAATTTTCACAACATTACACATACATGTTTTTCAACTTTTGTATTTTATAGTTGTTTGTATTAAAACTGCTATGCTCTTCGCAAAGTTTATGGTTCTCAAAGCAATAAAACTCTTTTGATTAAGAACAAAAAAGTTGCCATGATCATTTCTTTCTTTTTTAAATTTATTTGTATTTTGTTTTAATGTAACTTTTTTTTTAATTTTCATGTAACAAATATTTGTATCTATGTGCGCGCCTCGACAGTTGTAAATAAAATAATTTTTTTCTTATACTCACAAGACAAGAAATTGTCCACCTTTGAAAGTCCATCAATTGTAGCGAATTGTAGCATTGTAGAAAATACTTATTTTTCAACTCATTCAATTTGCATTATTTCACCGATAGCCGTTTTTTCAACTTTAATTGCTCCAAGTTTAAACGGTGACCTTTAGGGTAAACCTTAATCAATAAATCTACTAATATTTTCCAGAACACATAATAAATTATCGCCCGATTGGCGTTCTAAGTATTGTTGTAAATCTCGGAAGTCGGGGCTGCGTGACACAACGCCAACAGTTAGAAGCCAATTCAATTTCAGCGTTAGAAATATAAACCAATCAATAAATAGTTTTAAACGCAGTTCGGCGATGATGGGCTTCGTCCGGTAAAGTGGCAGCAGTACGATTGATTAGTAGAGTAGTGCCGAGTGGTTGCGTGATCTCTCCGCTTCACGATTTATCACCGTGCTAAATGAATCACACCATGGGCAATAACAGGACGGAATAATTGAATAGGACGATGTACGGATCCGACGCGAGAGTTAACTTTGATAGATCTAGGTTCTGGAAGGAAAAGCTAACTTTTGAAAATTCCGGTGTTGCTTTGTGGTTTTTCTACTTTTGGATTTTATGAATGCGATTCAATCTTTTTTGCACTGTGCGTAAAAGTATTTACTTATTTACGTAGATTATATTATCTGTGAGTAAATATTGTGTGTTCTTTAGCATTATTAGGGGAACCGTTGCAGAACGGAGTACTAAATTAAAAATGTGTTGCAAAAACACAAAATGGCTAATTAAGACACCTGCATATGTTTCTATAAACACATAGTAATTTATAAGTACAAAAATACAATAATATTGTTTATAAATAAAAATAAAGAAGTTATGTTGTTTGCAAAAGTATCTTCTGCTCTGCTCCAGTATAGACATAAGGTGGAAGGTGGTGGTAAGAAAAAACATTGAAACAAGTAGAGTACAGAAAAAATTAGTTTATGAGGTATGTTTATGCGTAACGGATGTGTGTGTATTGGATATAGGCGCCATATTCCAAGAGTGGTCCCACTCGCGGAGGCCAAAATTTACACCCCTCCCGCTTTTTAAAAGAAACATCTGCTTGATTAAGTTAAGCCTTGAATGAACGCAAACGATTTGCCACCGTGGTGAAGAAAATTTGTCGACTTAATAAATATTAGAGCAACTGAGAAAGCTTATTTTCTTCGCCATAAAAACCAGAAAATCAGAGCAACATTAACATCGGTGAAGTAAGCTTAATGCCAGGAAATAAATTGAATGCAATTAAAGCAGAATATAAAATTTAAAGAAATATTGATTATTTTAATGCAAAGTGGGTAACATTGCACGTAATTTTGTTCTTCAGCAAATATTTTGCATATTAAAAGCTGTTCAAAATAATCACTCCTACTACATTAATCATACCCTCTATGTTATAAATAATATTTTTTTTATTATCTTCAAACAGATGGCAAGTCGCCCAATATAGAAGACATAAAACAATGCGCGGACATATTATGAGTTATCAAACACTAATATACTCTAAATTTAAACTTTTCCTCTTTTTTGATCCTCGTTTTGACGTGATGGCTAAGAAAAAAAATGAAAAATAAAAAACGTAAGACACAAAAAGTAGTAAGTTTTCCAGACATTTTGTTTTCAGTTACTATATAGATGTGAAATCAAAGTTTTCTTTGTATCCGTAAAAGGGCAATTACGATTGATTAGTAGAGAAGTAATCGAATGGTTGCGTGAATTCTCCATTTCAATATTTATCACATAGCTAAATGAATCAGGTACGGATCCAATGCAACAGTTTAGTTTGATTAATTTGAACTTTAGAAAGAAAACTTGAGTTTGTCCTAGAACTATGTGGTTTTTCTGTCTCAGGCATTTATGAAAGCGAGCAATTTGCACATTTTTCGCTAAAATACGTTTTTTAATCGCATACATTTTATATGAGTAAATACAGTAAAACCTGTCTACATCGATACTGTTGAGACCTAAAAAAATATCGTAATAGACAGGTTATCGTTATAGACAGTTTGATTATTCATGCTGACATTTTCCTGGCGCCAAAAAAATATTGTTATAGACAGGTTATCGTTATAGACATTATCGTTATACACAGGTTTCACTGTATTTTCTAATTCTATGCTAGTTTGTATGATTTATGTCATATTCACTTCACTGAAATTAACCTATGCCAACGTCAGAGACAACTGTTGTATAGCATTAAGGTTTAACCTCTCACGGACTATTATGAGACATGTACTGCCGTGGGTAAGTAAAAGGGCAGTATCTTCAAAAATGAGTTTTCGAGATATTTGAAGAAACGCGTTACAGATTCAATGCTAAAATGAGGAAAATGTTGGAATTATACCTCTTTTTCACCTATTTTTCAGCAGAAACCAAATTAACAAGTTTGTACGATAACGCTTACGTGCAATAGATGACAGCAATGCAAAAAAGAAAAGAAAAATGAACTTTTTGCAGCTACTGCCATTTACCTGCCCACGGCAGTATATATCTTTTTTATTCAAGTTTAGTTTATAAACTATGCTGTGCAAATATTTTTATATGTATATATGTTTATTTATTTATTTATGTTGAAACATCAGAATCTTAGTTTTAGCAAAAAAAAAAGTTATTTTCGTTGAAAAAAGGTTTCAGAGTGTAAGGTCGGGGGTTAACAATATTAATTTACTCGTGTTTGGTTACCATGCATTAATGTCCTGGACATTTCACCTTCCAATACAATTATTGCTTTGAAAAAAAGAGTTGTCGAGGTCTTAGCCGTGACAATTTCTATGTATTTTATAGAATTGACTGATAGGCGTTTCCCTGTTTTCTCATTATTCTGAAAAAAACAGATGCCAGGATTCTCCCATGAACCAAAATGTCTGTTATAATTCTGCAAACCAAAAAAGCACCACGTGGGTTCTTCTCAAAGAGGGCTGCCATTTAAAGCTCTTACTCTATTTTATCATTTGCACTTCCCAATATGCGATGAGGAACGTCAAATGCATTATTTTTATGTTTTCATTGCCAAATAATATTTCTGTCAACATGGCCCTTGTTCTCAATAAATTATAACTCAAAACGCGAAACTCAAGTGCAACAGTGAACGATTAAGCATCACGGTCTAACTGCAAAAGCGTTCGTAACATTTTTTTATGGAAATTATAGCTTTCATATATATATATATATATATATTTGCAAATCTACAAAAAAAATATCATTTCGTACTTAGTACTTGTTTTATTAAACTTAAACGACTTTTGGTTCCATGGTAGTCCATTTGTATTGTCAAGACGTATATATGAGACACATTTCCATATATGGAAGTTGAATTAGTACACGAAAGGTAACAAAATCTCCTTGAATATTTCGTTTGAACGATACGATTTTGAATAATTCAACTTTTAAGGTTTATAATAGAAAAAGCAAATGAGATGTGAGAGATATAACGTAACATAAATATAACATAACGTAAAAGAAGTTGCAATCACACTAATACTACAGTGAAAAGGGGAGATTATCAAAAACAAAAATATTATAAATGAAAATATTGGCAATAGATATTTTTTACAATTATTTACTATGACTGGGCATACAGTCACTTATCTTACAGCTCTCATAGGATTTTTCTATTTAGGTAAACTTTTAACTTTTCTTCAAACTTTTTTTCTCAGGCATGTTTTTTCCTTTGCCTTTTCTTTTCAACTTACCATCATCTTTAACAGTAAGTTACCAATCCTATGCCAGGGCTAAGGCAGAACTACATGCAATATACTAGAGACTGCAGCTAGCCTAGAGACTGCAACTGCGATCTTGTTATAGATTCATTAGTCTGAAATAAGGGATAACCGAGCTGGAATCATATGTCATCCAGTTTATGAGTTGAACCGTGCCATGTCTGCGGACTTACGCTGTTGATATAAATTTACTTTATCTTCCAGATTGTGTGCACTATCAGCTTCTATGAGATGACTTTTGCCTTCAGCTCTGTTATTCCCTATTCCAGACTAAGGGCTCTATAACAAGAACAAAGTGCAGTCTCTGGATGAGATAACCGAGCTGTCGGTATATTGCTTGTATCACCCTCTTATTATCTACCTCAATTCATTTTTCTTGATATTTATTCTGACTGAAATTTGTTCATCCATACTTATAACTGCTTATTACTAATTCCAGTCTAATCATCCCTTATGATAATATTTTTTTCTTTCAGAGACTTGTGAAAAAATGTACTGTGTGTTTGGAGCTGTATGCCTAGTGGATCAAATAACACAGCAAGCATTTTGCCGCTGTGATGAAGCATGTCCGGATATATTTTCTCCAGTTTGTGGTAGTGATGGTATTACGTATTCTAGTGATTGTCAATTACGTATGACAGCTTGTACGCAACAAAGAAGGATATACACACACCATCAAGGACAATGCGGTAAGTAAACATTTTTACGATGTGCTTTTAAACATGGGTGTATTTTTTAAAATCTTTTAAAAAATGATTATCAACCCCATAGCAAATTGCGTTTACTTTGATAAGTATTTTCCTTGAATTTTGTGAATCAGTTGCAAGAGTTCTCAAACTTTGAGACACGGCATCCCCTTTTGAACACTGACGTGAGGTCACGCTCCCCCTCACCATATGTCGTCATGTCCTTTCAACCTTACGTGGTTAATACAAGCAGTACAATAGGACACTTGAGTTGATTTGGACAGCTAAAGTTAGTTAATAAATAAAAAACCTTATAATTTTGTACACAAAGTTTAACACTGCTGTACAAAACTTTATTTTGATCATATTAAAGTTAGAACATATGAGGCAGTGAGAAGCAAAGTGATGTAAGTGGCACAATTAAAAAATTTAGACATTACCAGTACACATGGTAGGTGAACCTCTCAACCTGTCCTCTGTCTCGGGGCAAGAGATGGTACTAGTAGCAGGTAGTTGCTGCTATACAGCATGGTTTAGGAAAAAAAATCAATGAAAGCCTACCTAGGAGCTAATCTTTAAACGCGTTTTACTCAAAACTTGAAAATGTCCACTTGCATCCCTTTGCTTCTCACTGCCTCATATAATTCAAAAAGCAAAGAAATAAAAACATTTTACTCGGAGTAATGAAGGATGCAGGTGATGTTGGCCTGTCATATTTGTCACTTTCACTACATTAACCAGAGGACTGACACTAATTTAACATTCCCATATGACCGCAAAATTAAATAAATCATTCTTTGTTTTATTTATTTTTACCCGACTGCGCGTGTTCGACGCAAAGGAGGGTAATGTATTTATAAGTCTATGTATGTGTGTTTGTTCCTGTGTGGCGTTGTAGAGGCTAAACGACTTAGCCAATTTTAATGATTGTTACATCAATCGATTTGTCTTAACCTTGAGAGTGTCACTAAACTTATGGAGGTAATCAAAAGTCACCATATCAACAACCAGTCGCAAAATTCATTTCGGGATTGAGTCGCACGCAGGAAGCGTGCGGCACAGCATGCGACAAATGTAGGTAGCGTTTTTGCTGCCAGAATTTTTTGTTTACTATGTCTACTAATTAAATTTCCATCTCTAACATGTTGCATTTGTTTTTGTCGTGATTCAGGGGACTAAACTTCGCGGCGAATACCTTCTTGACGGGCTTTTTTAGTTTTGCGAGAAAGATTTGACTGACGACGTTTCCGAGCACGCGTCATCATGAGTTATACAGGCTGTTTATATAGCTGTAGTTGACTTAAGTTCGCGCATTTTTTCTAAAGATCAAGCATATGTAGCTTTAAGCCGAGTTACGTCCCTAGAGGGACTAAAAATCAGTAGTTTAGACCGCCGCAAGTTACTAAATGATCCTCACGATATAAACTCTCTCAATGAAACGACAAGATTGTGAAATTTATCGTCTTATAATCATAATAAATAAGTCAATGAAAATTAATGAAAAAGTGTAAAATAAAACCCGACTACGTAAAAAGTAAAAAAAAAAAAAAGAAAAAGTATAAGCCCAGTATACGACGGGAAATTCTAATAGTTGAAGGGCTGTCAAGATTTTCCCGCAACATGAAATAATCAATTTTCTGGTATTAAAATGTTCTGTATATGTTAAAGAACTAAAATAAAATTATTCATAAATAATAGATTCTCAAAAAAGTCTTAAGACTCCAGCAAAATTTTTCGGAATAGGTATATTTCGATTTAAAATTCAAAATTATTTTTCCCCATGCTAATAAAAGCTCAAAGAACATCTAAGGAAAATTACAGGAATGTATCTTAATTATACGATTTAAAAAAAGATAAATGGAGTAGTACTTAAAATACACCGCCAGCTCAGTTATTCCATCTGAGCCCAGAGAGTCAAACAAACATTGTTTTGTTTGGCTCTCTTGGCTCCTTTAAGAGATTTTTCGCCTCCAGCTCATGTGACTCCTATTCCGTTCTGATGAGTGCTAAAAAGCACGAAACTGCCGTCCTCGGATGGAATAACTGAGCTGTCGGTGTATTTTAAGTATTTCTGCCTTAGCCCTGGCTTTAGGGCGGTAACTTACTACAAAGTAGAGTAGTCTCTGAGATCTCAAGTCCCCTGTATCGTCCCAGTTTTTCACCTCCCCTGTTACGGTTTAATGAAAGGAATAAAAATAAACACTGTTTAAATAACTGACAGCATAAGAAGAATTTTAATTATATTATACAGAACCACTGGAGTGCGAGGAAAGTACGTCTAAGTTAAATTCGATGTTGCAATAGGGGGGATTCCCACATTGCTATATAAAGTCTAGTATTTAAAATTGAACAAATTGTGACACAAACCAGATTTATGGAAAGTGGCTCTGACTAGCACTTTAACATTGAAGAATTATTATCTACTCCTATTTGCTTTACAGGAAAAGCAGTAAATCTTGGGCCTCAATGCAAAACGTTTTATAATGATCTATGGAATGAAACTATACCACACTATCCCAATATTGTCTGCTTTGAACAGATTGCCGATTAAGTGTGTATTCCAATACCCCCCATGCAAAATATCTTCTCTCAAAATGTTTCTCTGTCTAGTTCTAGGACTCTGTTAACTGGTCAACTTTGATTAAATATAGTTTTTAAATTAATGTTTCAAACTAAAGGTGAAACATGTTAGAATTTTAAGCAATTATATAAAGCACTTATTCTCAGTATTTTTATCAATTTATTGATAAATCATTTGGAAAATAATGTTTTTCCTGCGTCAGTGAAGAAAAATATATTCTTATTTAAACTCCATCTTTAATAATTGGATCGGTCGTTGAGAATCGGAGCAAAATTGAGCGCAAATCATTAAAAAGATCCTGGATAAATATCATTGATCAAAAAATTCTTTACCGATATTTTTCTTCGTGTGTTTAAGTTAAAATTTTGAGATATAATGTTCACTGATGATGAATGTTTTTCTTGTAACTAAACTTGAATACTTGGTAATGGACAAGTGTCTACATTTAAAAATAGCACGTTAATTATATATACATACTAACAGTTAACTTACATCTATTCTTTAAATTCATACTTGCGTTTTAGGTTTGTACGACAAATCTTAATCTAATGAATAATCTGCTTCAAAGCTGGATTAAAATAATCAATTTGCAGTTAAAAAATGTTTGATTTACAAATTCTCCCCCCTCGCATTTTTTTCGTTTTTATTTTTGTTTTTAGACGGCAAAGTGGAAGTTTTATCTGGATTCCAGAACAGAATAAAAAAAAAATATAAAAACTGGAAAGTCACTCATCAAGATATAACGGGGGAAAATTGCTTCTACATTCGAACGAAGCCATTGCCTATTTGGTGATATTTTAATAGTTAAAATTGTCACCCTTACTCCAGCGGATTAACCCTAATGTAAGTACCCCCAGTAAGTAGCGTTCAGTGTTAAACGCTATTTACTGGCATTTTTTTCGTTTCTTCATTCCCCTGAAATGACATATGTAGTCTTATCATTAAAACAGTTAAGTTGCCGGATCGAGTTCAGCCTTGGCACAATAAAGCCGTTCCCTGCATGTTAAAAATTACCAAAACATATTATCAAATTATCATGCCGTGACGTGAGTTTTAATGTTTAAGCACGCGAGTTACTCGATCAGCGGCTAATTTATATGAGGATAATGCATACTCGGCAGTTTTTATTTATTTTTTATCAAGTATATTGTTTCCATGATATTTTCTCTTGTAAACGAGCAGCAATTCAAACCTCATTTTTGATTAAACTGAATTATGAGAAGGATTCCAAATAAATAAATCTACTGTTACTTTAATTGGCAAATTCATTAATAAACCGAAATAGAAGAGAAAGGAGTAGAAAAAGTCACATCTAGACTTGTAAGTCAGTTTTTAAAAAAGGTGAATACTGCTGAATAAATATTTCGGAGTAAGCAATTTCCTCTAAATGTTCCTTATAAATTGTCCCAACACGAAGAAGTTTGGTATTGTAATAATTCTTATTGCATGTTGTTAAATAAAATTCTGTAATTACTTGTATTTTTAAGAGAAATATTTAATACATTTACTGTTTACTAATGCTCGTGCTTCATATATAAAGTTGGATTTTTCTATTTATTTGGAACACATTAAATTGATAAAATCATTTCTTCATTATTCGAACTATTTTCTGAGTAATGTTGATAAAATATTTGTACTAGAAAAAATGAGTATTTTGCTCCTTTGTCGTCGTTATGATAATCAAAAATGCTGCTGTGGAAACATAAAAAGAAATATTAACCTTTTTTTTTTTTTTGCATTTTTGTCATATATTGTACTCAGTGGCGGATCTAGAACTCGAGCGGGTGGGGGTGCTAACCTAGGTCTAAGTGAGGAGTCACTGTTTTAGAAGGTCTTTTTTGTCGTTTTTGCAGGTACTCTCAATCTCGAGGGGGAGGGGCAAGTCCTGATTACTGAATACACTGACTAAGCCATAGCCTAGAACCACCACTTTTTAGGGGCCCAAAATTAATTAAAAAAATTAGCCAATGACCAAAATTATATGGTTTAGCTACAGGGGGGGGGGCTTCAAAAATCTGTTTGGAAAGATAACTTAATGGAGCCCTGGGGGGAGAGGGCATCGCTCTTAGAGGGACAGACACCCATGTTTAAACAATATGATATTTTCTCTACAAGGGGTCCCTCTCCCGAAAAATTTAGGACTTTCAATACGGCCTTTTACTTGAAATAAATTTATCTGTACTTTAGCTTTATCGAGCAAGCTTGCTTATTTGTTTTCCACTGAAAATACAGCACGAAAGAAAAAGTCGAATTTAAGTATTTCACTAGTGTTAGAGTGTCCAAAACGCAATTATTTAAAAAAATCGTTTCTGCAGATATCGTCTTAAATGTTTTCACGGCGGAATAGCTCATAACACAAAAATTGATTTTAAATAATGGTGACGGAAAAATGCCGTCTTATAAAATTTTTTCGCAGGAAAAAAACCCCAAACGAATGCTCAGATTGATAGTTTGAAATAAGTATAAATGAAGTAAAAGAAAGCTGCAGTACGAAAGTTAATAGTAAAACACTAAGAGGGAATGAGCGAAAGAATATAAATGTCAAATTGAAAGCAAGACATTAAAATCTTATGTACTTCCCCTAAATTATGGTACATACACGGTTGAAGTACATAACCGTAATCTTTTTAGTTGATAAGTATACAAAGTCATCACATGCGTCACTTTGTGCGCACTTACGTTCTCAATTTCCTCCATTCAACACTTACTGCATCAAAAATGCCGTAAACAAATTATTACATTTATTTTTAAAAGTTCTCAATTTTTCCGTAGTGGGAATGGGAAGCCTACGTTAAACTCACATAACGATCGAGCAATAAAACAAAAGTGATTAACCTGTTGCAGCAACTTACAAAAGTCATTATGATGCGACGACGTCTAAAAGTAACGTTGCAGTGACGTCGTCAAAGTTCCGCATAGTGACCGATAACAAATAAAGTGCTGCAAATAGATAATAAGCTAATAAGAAGCAAGAACAAAAAAATAAATTTCTCCAGGGAACCACATGCATGGTGTATTAATTAAAATAGTTAAAATAGGTATTGAATCGAAAAAGCGTCTTGAGACATTTCTGACGCATTTTTTTTTTGCTCTCGTCCACCAATTATCGAGATGTAAGATATCAAAATCTGACAAAAATTTAAGAAAATTACAAAATTTTGAGATTTCACGAGATGTTGATCACGCATTTTCACCGTCTGCATCCATCTACTTATCGTGTGAAAGATGTCTTTTGTTACACAATAAAACTCACTAAATTTGGCGACTTTTATTAAAGTTTCTGCTGAGCTTAACACTTCATATTCCGGTAACGGGGACACGAGGGTAGATTATGCGTCGAGAAACTTGTTTAAAAATATGCTATTTTGATTGCTACTTATTCGTTTTTTTTTTCCCATTATTACTCTTTCGTGTTGTTACCTGGTAAGCGCCATTTCATAGAGTTCTTAGAGAGGAGTCTCTTAGAGTTTAGCCACATAAGAGTGTCAGTCATGTGATAGTCAGTAAACGTCACTGTAAAGACATCATTAGGTTGCAGCAACTTATAAACAATAGCCCGTCTTAAAGTAACGTTCTATGACGTCGTCGTTTTGATAAAAAAATGTAGTAGTGGCGTCGGAGTGCCTTTACATTAAATGTGTTGCAAATGTACCACCTGTAAGAAGTCACATTTCTGTCAATCAGACAACCTCACAGTGACCTTACCAACTTGCATTGACTTTCCTGCAACTTTATTGCGATATGTTGTACTGTTATGGGAAGAGCTACAGTAAAGAGAAAGCGGCTGGACTGAGGGAGTTATTACCAGGTATATGGCAACTATCTGGCCAAGGAAATGCAGAGTTAAGCTTAAAATGCTACATTTTTGTTTTACTGGAGAATTCATTTTTTTTTTTTAAGTTTTGGTTGATATAAAATGATTTGAAGAGCATTATTACTTGCATACAAAATAATAATGAAGAAAAAAGAAGAAAAAATGAACAAGGTAATGACCGCCCCCTACAAGAGATAACTCGCAGAAATATTGATTTCAAAACAATTTAAATTTCTAATAAATTTTAACAAAAAAAAAAAAAAGAAAAGGAAAAAAATCACCATTGATGGTTACACCACGATAATTGTAAGACGTTTAATTTATTCAATTAAATTAAGGAATTTTAAAATATTCCAGGAATGTGTCTTCTTCTGCAGTAACTGAAGAGCTTTTCACGTAGTTTTTATGCTGCAAAACTCAAAAAGAAATAGATAAATAAGTAATTAAAATGCTATAATTTCAATCAATTCATTTAAATATAAAATAAAAACCTCTGAAAACCAGCAAAGAAAAAAACAAGAACTCATGGACAATTTTTCAGTTAAAACAGTAACACAGAAATTTGGTTATAAAACTTTCGAATTGAAATAGTTATTCGTTACTGAAACATAAGAAAAAGCTTCAAAAGATTTATCAATACAAAAATTTCGTTTTGCGCAAGGTATTCTCAAAAACATATAATTTTGCCCTAAAATGACTAAGACAATAAAAAACGTTGCATTAAATAAAATATAATGGTCAAATATAAATAAAGTATGTTTTATAAAAGAAAAATTTGCAAAATGTTTGTCTAAATAATAAACATTTATGCACTTTCTAAATTTGTTACGAACGAGGTGGATGTATCTCGTACGTTTATCATATCTATTTAGTTTAAACCAGCCCTTTGTTTCTCTTTTCTTGAAATATTAATCATGTACTGCTAAATATTTTATTTGAGTATACTGTATTATATTTGTTTTTTGTTTTTATTTTTTTATTTTTATTTTTCATGACCTTACTATCATTATTAGAAAGCAGACGGTAAAGTTAACCATTATTTATGTTTTCATTTTCCGTAACCCTGATTAAAAAATAAGTTTTGTTGTAAGTGTAAAATTCTCAAGAGAAAAACAAAAGTCTTTTTAGCGCAAAATGCATTAATGTAACCTGTTACAAAGATTATGAATGACATCAAGAGTCTTTAGTGTTTTAAGAAAATAATGTTTTATGGGCAAAAAAAAAATATTTTTGTTAAACTAAACTTCGTTTATGCTTAAGTAACTGGAAACGCTTTGAAACGTTTCTTTATTTAAAAAGAGATTAAATCTTGAGCACTTAACGTATAATTTCTTTGGAATAAAAACTTTAAGTTTTTTTTTCTGCTTTGAAGTCCTTAAAAAATTGCAAAGATAAATAAACAAAACAAATAATTTAGGAGGAACATAAAAGTTTTCAAACTAAAGGTCATTTATCCCTGAATATTTAAGCATAAAATTTAATCTTAGTTTTCTAAAAAGTTAATTTCGTCTATTGTTGAATGCATGTTTAAAGGGAAAAATACTTGTCATGGCTCTAAGTCTTTACTAATACATCTTAAAAATGCTTGATTCTTAAATTTTTACGCTAATATATACATTTATTTGGTTTTATACTAAAGCACATTGAACTCCAGTTTGTTAATTCATTACTTTCGTTTTCCTAGTCACTCTTCTTTAACTATTATTAATTTTTCCTGAATGATAGAAATTAATAAAGCCATTGATAACTGCAGAATCTGCTGAAGCTAAAAAAATGTTCTTCTTACCCTCAAAACATACACACACGCAGCCCCCCCCCCCCCTTTTAAAAAAATGAGAAAGAACGAAGTAACAAGAAGTTAACTTGGACAGTAACAATGAACAAAAAAAATGCTTATCTATGCTATGCATACATGATTGATTTAGAAACTTTACACAAAACTCATATAGTAGGGTAAGTTCCGTTTTTCAAAAAAGCTCATAAACTTTAATGGAAACTTAGTTCTAGAATTATTATTATGATGTTAAAATAGAGTAACATATGCCCCTTTGATGTTAAGACTTTTTTTGGAGTTGTATTTCGTAATTTTTTTGAAATTAATTTTCTAGTACCCGAAAGTCGAAAACGAACAACTTTCCTCTTTTTGAAGCAAATTGCTCCGCGGATGGGACAAGTTGTTTCGATATTAACTAGATGATCTCGAACGATCATGATTTCGAGATTAACAATATTTTAAGACAAGTAATTTTTCAAAGGTATAATTTGTGATAAAAAAATAATTATTGATGTAAAAGTCCTTATTTAAAGACCAACAAGCAATATCATCCATATAATGAACTGTATTTCTTAAACTTCAACCAAACTAAACTTGTTTTACATTTTAGCATTGATAAGTTTTATTTAAAGGTTTATGTATTATCCTTTAAGTAACTATGCATATTTTAAAGCATAGTTAATATGTATAGTAACATTGTAATATATCGACATAGTATGATACAGTACGAATAGAATAATAAAGTAAATTTAAATTAAAAAAATTAATAACTTCAGCAGCTAATGAGCTACGACAACTAGTTCAATCCTCTATCGTAACAGAAAACCATCTTTAACTATTTAGATGATACGATACTTCACAGACGAGAGGTTAGTGGGAATAATTACAATAAACTCTCAAAAAACTGCGAGCAGATATTGTTACTGCGATTTTTTTTATTCGTTCTTTATTATTTTTATTTTTGTGTTAATGACTTACTGAATGTCTTACTACTTGAATTACTTGACTTTAAAAGTGCAAAATCTATTTTTAGACGCTCCCATTTATTTTTCTCTATTATTTATTAGTCTCCCAATAACATCAAACTGTCCTTGATCACCGCTACCTGACTAGTTGAAACCGATTTTTACATCAACACTACTTATTCCTGTAAACGAGTGACCAAATCAGAAAAACACAAAAATATTTCCCTGCTTTACACGTTTTCTGCCTAACCTGATTTGGTTTGATTTAGTTGATTTGTTTGCATGATTTTCTGTGCCCGTTTATATGTGTATTTATACATGTATAAACGGGTGTGTAGCTATATACATATTTTTTGTGCCCGTATAATGAGCGATTCCGTTTTTTTTTCTTTTTTGCATTTACGTACATTTTCTACAGATGACAGTTGAGAATTTGAATGCATGTCAGCGTTCTTGATTTTCCTCTGCTCTTTACGGACTAATATTGTTTTTCACCTGATGTGCATCATCAAACGAATGTCTGCGAAATTCGCTAAATCCGCGTGGCATTCTATTCCGCCGATGACCAGGAGTATATTGTACATGCATGATATTCTAATTACTATATTTTACAACTGTTACAACTACCTTTCTCCGGGTCAAAAACAGGAAGGTTACTTGCGTTTTTAATTTACACCTCCGAGAAGAAAAGAACTACACAGCTTAAACTCTGGGTTAAACTCAGAAATGAGAAGCTGCAGTATCTGGCTAATGACAGCTACAGAGTTAAAGTCCAGACAGATCCGCTTGCGTAGGATATGAAACGTCTGAGCAATTATTGAATTGTTTTATCACTTTGGTTACTTTCTAAAATCACTGCAAGGTGGCTGATCAAGCTCTAGAGCAAAAACTGTGATCCTTCGAAAATTTCGTATTCTCATATCAAAGTATGAAAGACGATATTTTAATCTTCCAAAATTTCATATTTATTTATTCAAAACTTTTTTCTTTGTTCATTGGACAAAAATCAAATATTTCCGGTGAATCATCGGTGAAAGTCGACATTATCCAATTTCTCTATTTTAAGGTAACAAATATGTACGCATAATATTTATTTATAAGTGTTTTTGTTTACTACTCAGTTAATAGAGATGAACATGTTACTAGTGATTATTAACTACTAGAAATTCTCCCGTCAGGATATGACGGGTGAAAATAGCTTCTGTATTTGAACGAAGCAATTGTCTGTTTGGTGATATTTTCATAGGTGAAGTTTTAACTCTAACTCCAGTGGATTAACACTAAACTCCAGTAGATAGCGTTCATTGTTGACCGCTTTTTCGTTTCTTCATTTTCCTAAAATAAAACTTTTAGCAGTAAAATGGTCAAGTTACCGGATCCAGTTCAGCCTTGTCACAATAAAGCCTTTCCCTGCATGTTAAACATAAGCAAAACATGTAATTAAATTATCATGCCATGGCGCGAGTTTCATTGTTGATGACTTCAGCGTTACTTGATCATTCGATATCTATATATATAAAGGTGACGGTGTTTCTTTGTACCCAATGGCCAGAAGACCCCATAGCACCTACAGCCATGAAACTTGGCACAAAAAGTCGAACGTACCCCGGGCCCGTGCCCCTCGAAGCCGAAATTCTAAATTTCGAATTAGTTTTTTTTCTCGAAACACGTGTATTTTGAAATCTGTTTATTGTGCTAAACAACGTTGGATATTTCCTGTTATTCCTCGGCACAAAGGTATTTATTTATTGCTTAAGATGATGTTTGTTTCATTTTTCTTAATTAATTAGAACAGGAGATATAAGCGATTTATATTGAGCCAATTTTCAAGGCTTCTCTTTCGAGAAATTGCTATAACACTAGGTCCACTTTCCAGATAATTTTTTCAATTACTTTATTTTTAAACATTTTGGAGGAAGTTGCCTTTGGTGCTTATGAATATTTTACTGCTATTACTTTATTTTAAAATTCATTGTGCGTATGTTAATTGATTTTATTTTTAATTAGAAAGTCGCTTGGCGAATTTAGCGACGAATTATGGAGTTTTTTTTTTACATTTGAAAGCTACTGCAAATTAAATTTTGATGTAATTTGCTTTTCTTTAATTCAACGGATTTTCTTTAAATTTTTAGCACAGGCGGTTAGCACAGGCACTGTGCGGGTGCTGCTAGTTATATATATGATGATGACACGATAACAACAACAACAATTCTTTACTCATTTGACACGTTACTGTGCATTTGTTTCAATGTTAAATCTAAACCATCAGAGTGGTGTTTATACCAAATGTCAGATCGCTATTAATGATAGTTTAAACTTGATTCATTCTAACAAATACTTAACAAATCAGTTACAGAATGAATGAAATAAAGTTTCGTTCTTTGTTATGGCTTATCAATCTTGATCATTCATTACTGAACAACAGGCAAGCAATCTCATATAGAAGCAGTGTATTTTCTCACACTGGTAGCTGGATATATTTAATTCACACACTAGAGATCGCAAACAATGGAACGATTCAACACCTAAAATGAAAAGATTACAGCCTGGGTATAATGCTACAAAGTGGAACTTTGCTTCAGAGCATTAATTTTTGTGGGATGATCTGACACTGTTTATTATCTTTAATTGGTTGCAGGTCTCCCATTTTACTCCGAGTCAAACTCTTGGTCGAACTAAAAGTTGGCGTAACATGTTTTTTACATTCTAAAGCTACAGGAAAAATCGTGACTTATTTTCTCGAGATATTGGAAAGGCATAAAACTTGAAGAGTATTTTATTGCTTCCGTCAAAATGTACCTTGGAAGATATAAAAACAAAAAAAAAAATGAAAATAAAAAGTGGTCATCTTTTTTACATGCATTAATGACTGAAAATATCAGCAATATGTATTAGGATTAAACTAACAACTTTCCCACAAATAGTGTAAATGTACTTCTTATTTCCTTAAGATCATACCAAATATATAGTATGACCCCAATTTAGAGATAAACTACTTATTTCATACATTAGACTTATTGTGAAAAAAAAAATCTTAGGTTTAAGCTTTTAAGATAATTTTTAAGTTCAACGTAACGGCGTTTGCATGATTCGTAAGAATAAACTTATTTTACTTCACATAAAGAAAATCAAAGAACTTTCACTTAAGAAACTCCAATACAAAAACTAAAAATAAAGATGAAAAAACAGGAAACTCAGATTTATTTTCAAAAGTAAAATACCTTAAAATACCTTAAAGAAAATATCGAAGAGATTTCGAAAGAAGCGGACAAATAAAGATCTATAAAAATGATTCAAACTTCTATGAATAATATCGAGAATAAAAACATTCCGTTATCGAAAATCATTTTTATGCCTTCTTCTGAAAACATCGACAAAAGCTGAATTTATTTCAAACGTTCAAAGCTCAATGAGCCTTTTGTTGTCTATTTTTCTCCTCACACTATTCTTCCAATAGAGGGAGACCAAATAATTCAAATGGTCTTTGATTTTGACTAAAGTTTTTTTAGTTCTTAATTGAAGTCATAACGCAAAAAGAAATTTTATTGTTGGTAAATGTATTTATGATTTTTGCTTGCTGATTCAAGTGGGATTTTCCCAAAGTTTTTCATTCTGGATGAAAAAGGTGAGGTACAATGTTTTTAAAAAGGATAATGCAGCAATGATTTATAATTTATTCGAGGATGTATTTTGATACATTATATGCATTAGTGTGATATAATTAAATTGATTCTTGTTTAATTTTAAATTAATTTCATTTTTGATTTTGAACTTTTAATTAATGCCCACATATACACCTTGAAACTTCTAATATTGTTAAGAGTACGGCACACTTTAAGACATTCTTTTGATAATGTCACAGTTTTTGCGGAAATACAGGAAACTTATTTTCGGATACATACGATTCCTTAACAATTGCAGAAATATCCATAGCCAGGGGCTCGCACAGAAATTTTGGGGCCCGTCACAAATGACTTTCCTGGGCCCCCTCCATATTGTTTACCCCTATATTTAATCCTTCATTTAAAAAATATTGGGCACCCTTCAGGATCGGGCACGAGTCAACAGATGTCCCTCCCCACCCCCAGTGCACGCCCCTGTCCATAGCAATTTGTAAATTCCATTTAACACCGTATGTAGGACGGCAAATATGTCTTTATATCCAAATAAGCAAAAACAGTAAGCCAAAATCACAGCTAATAAGGTTTCATCATAACAGACCTACAGCAGGCTCGCCAGCGCACACAGCCGAAAATAAAAATTTGACCGACTGACATTCAAGAGGCTTCCTTTTCATAGCATTGAAAGAAAATTTTAGTATCTTCCATTCATGAACATTCTAGTGCTTTCTATTCAAGAAAATTCTAACATTTGTATAAGTTACAGTGGTTAACCATTTTTTATTAGCATTAAAGTACCATTTGCATGCTAATGTTCGAAATGTCGCCAAGATTGGTGTTCCATAATCCGAGGCATCACGTGTTTTCTTCTATTCCGGCAATTCTATTCCGGATTTTGTTTTTCGAAATTTAAATTTACAGCCAAAATTCTGGCTTTAAGCTTGTCAACAGGTATGCTTATAATCTCGAATTTATGACTTTTATTATTCTTTTATTTGTGACATTATTTTCAAAATCATGTCAGTGTTTGTTTGTTAAAGCAAAAGGCCCCAACTATTTGGTGATTTTAGTTTATATACGACTGTGTGTATCTTTTTTTTTCCATTTAGGCAATCGTTATCATTGGAATTTATGCATTCATAGCTTCCTCTTTTATAAAATTTATGCCAATCTTTCCAGCAATTTGAAATTGGCAAAATCTTTTTGGTTTGTATAGTACAGAAAAGGCTTTTCAAGTGAGGTTTTATCAACTTCATATGATGAATCGCGGGTAATATACTTGTAGGATGAATAGAATGTAGGTTGCTCCGACATCAGCTATATCTATAGCATTAAAATCATTAATCATTTTCACAGACGTATGTCTCTTATACTTTGAATGTAGCTGTAAACAGCAATTGATTTGGATACAAGCTTAATCTGAATTCTTTACTACAATTTCCATTTAGAAGTTGTTTATGATCTTAAATAAGTTACTATTCTGGGGTTGATACGTTTTGAACAAAAGACTCGATTTTTACTTCCTTTTACAAAAAAGGAAGTATTGTATCCGCGAAAAAAATTTCACTCAAAATTCGGCCTCAATTTCCATTTTGCTCACCCCCGAATTAATTCTGAGTTTTTTTTTCAACCCGACCACAAGCGGATAAGTGCCTAAGAACATATAGACTCCCGAAATATCCATTTTGGCATTCCCCGAGTTAATAGCAACGACTTTTCTCGTGACGTCCATATGTGCGTATGTATGTCGCATAACTCAAGAACGGTATGTCCTAGAAAGTTGAAATTCGGTACGTAGATTCCTAGTGGGGTCTAATTGTGTACCTCCTTCTTTGGTTGCATTCGGATGTTCTAAAAGGGGTGTTTCACACCTTTTTGGGAGGAAATTATTGTTAATTTCGGTGCAAACTCAAGTGGTGTTATAATTTGGCGGACACTGGGTGATATTTTGCCAGTCTTTTGGTCGCCAAGTTATGTCGTCAACTTGGCGACAAATTTAGCGATTTTTTTTATCTGATTTTAATTTGGCCACTGTTGGTGATATTTAGAAAGTAAACAATTGAATCACATTAAATTTCCCAATAATGGGTAAATAATATTAAATTGGTGTAAAAGGAAGTCATGTGATGCACACATCCGCTTGTTTAAGTAGAAATATCGTTATCCAGTTTACAAAAGTAAACAATCGTGAAATGACGGTAATTTCATAGTTGTTTTAAATATTTTAGTTAAAATTTTAGATTTTGAGAAATATGCAACTATGCAAGAATGTCACCCTGTTTCTTCTGCGATTTTTAAATACTATTTTTTAATAGAGTCCAATTTACGTTAAGAGAAACTAATCTAGTATATTGCATCTGCTTTAGGTGCTGTTTTAACAAAATAGAAATTTTGATGTTAAGATAATATTAAGATAATAATGATTTTTCAAAGGAAATCTTTTCTTTTATAAAACTTTAGGAAAACCCATATAAAAAATAATTGTTTAACAAATGTCTGTGGTCCTTTAAAAGCGATGTTAGAGTTTTTAATCATTCTTAATGTTACATATAGTCATGAAACGTCTAGGGTTTCGTAGGCAGAAAGGTATTTTACTCCTCTCCTAAATTCTCATGTTTACCAACATTCAAATGAAGAATGTCAAACTCCAACTGATCTCAATAAAATTGCATTTCTCATTTTTTTATGCGTAAATAATTTTGGAAAAATGAAATAGTTTTGAAGAAGAAAAAAAAAAAGGTTTAATTTTAGCCCAGCGACCTTTTAGTACCATCTTCTTTAAAAGACGATTAGGTTTTTTTTTTTGAAACTTTTTATGTTTATGTAAATGTTAATGTAATTAAATATTTATAACTGCTTCGCTAAATATTTATTCTTTTGTATGTATAATCATTCTTAAGTTTCATTTTGTAATTTTACTCATGATTTTAGTACGAGCGAATTGAAAATACTTTTTAGATTAATAATAGCGGAAATAACCATAGTTATATACAAAAAAATAAATAAATAAATAAATAAATAAATAAAGTAAAAAACAAACTACGAAAATTTACGTTTAAAAAAGTTGTTTTCAAACCCGCCAACATTTTTATTTTGTATAAAAAAAAAAAAAAAACAAAAATAATCCAACAAAAATATTCAAAGGAAAACAACATGTGCTTCACAAAATATTTTAAAAACTTTTGAAGCAATAAATTATTGCTCCCCATTTGCTCTAGCACAAATATGGGTAATTTAAAAATATCTGCACATAAAAATACAACGAAAGTATCGTATTTTAACAATGTTTTTGTCCAGACATTATTGTTCAAATATGTGTCTTGCATAGGTTTACACGCAATTTACATAATTCTGAATATAAGAACAAATTAGAACTTATATCGTTTGCATTTTGCAAACAATAAACATAAAATCGAAATATTCTCGGATAATAAAGAAATTTCACAAAACTATTTACTTTGAAAAAAAGAATGATATAATGATATCCTTACTTAAAAATATGCTCTAAAATATTATTTGCTACGCATTCCATCTCGAAAAAAGTACTCAGTTATTATTAAAACTCAAAGTACTTTTTCAGATGCAAGATATTATGATAGAGTTTTATTTGAAGGAAAAATTCAATAGATGCATCAATTCTTCACTTTGTTTCTCTGTAAAATTCAATTTCGGCATATTGCCTGACGAAGGAAAGTTAAAGCACCTAAATAAGGCGTGAAATGCTAGTTCGAATTTTCGCCGGATATTATAAAGTGCAGTTTCTTCGAAATTAAATTCGAAAGTTCCCAGCGCATAGTTAATATGGATATCAAAGCAGAAGTTATTGCTCAAGCGTTGTTCGATTTTTATTTGGGCTTGAAACGTAAATGGCGGGGAAAAAAGAAATAACTCAACATTTCAGTTGATAAGAGTTTAGAATTTTAGATTGCCGTGAACTTCAATGCCAAGTGAAGGTTAGAGCATAAGTGTCCAGTGCTTTTACTGGAATTTATTTTTAGTATATTGGTAGTTTATTATTATTAGTAGTATATAGTTATTGATAAATGTAATATCTAATCAATAGTTACCGCTTTTTTCTACTCAGAAATAGATTTCACTATCTTCTTCAATTTTTGCACATTTGCATTAATGTTAAATACTTTCCCGCCATTAACAGGCAAGGAAAGCAAGATTCACACCCTTTCAAAGCATTCCAACTCTGTTAGGTTCACTTTTTTAGCATTGCCAATTTATAAAATTATAAAAAGCAATAAAAGAGCAGACGATAATTATCTTAAATAATTCAAAGACATATAAAACACTGCAGACGAAAGAAAAAAAAAATGTAGTGTACAGCAAAGCTGATGATAAGTTTGCAAATGCCCCAATATTACATGTTGAAGAACACTTTCAGCAAATTTCTTTTATACATTTTTCTAGTAATAAAAGAAATTGCTTATCTAGTGCCTTTTTGAAGATTATTTAATTTAACTTCATAAAAAATAAAGTAATGGTAGATATCTTTAAATTAAAAAAATAAGAATATATATATATATATATATATATATATATATATATATATATATATATATATATATATATATATATATATATATATATAAGCATCACTAGACTAGTACTTTTTTATTTTTATCTGTTAAGATACGCAGTTGTCTTCGATGTGAACTCCAAACATGTTTAAATGCAACTGACGCTGAAAGTCAGTTGCATTTGATTGTACGTTATGAGCTAACATGTTTATTTCTATCAAACTAGTTTACTTGTAGTTTACACAGGAAAGAATATTTTTTCAAAGCATATGCTATTAAATTTTCCTAAATATTTTTATTATTATATTACATTACTTGCTGCGTCGCCCGGGTTTGCACGGTCTACCTCGAGAATTAAAATTATGTCAAGTGCTCAACATTCAGGATGGAACACAAAAAAAAAAAAAAAAAAACTGTAAAATTTTTCGTCAAATTTCGTCAAATCACTAAAAAATAAAAATTTTCCATCCCCCGATTACAGGAAAAGCCTTAAAGCAAAAGCAAGAATTTTATTTGTTTCCTGTCGAGAAAAAAATGGCTACAGATATTTCTTCACAAAGATTTCTATCACGCAAATTAAAACTAAGCTCGTGGTGGAAAATAAATTTCCAATTTAATGTCGATGTTCTTTTACTAAAATGTTTATAACTTTTCTCCTGATGATTTTACAGCCTTGGTGGTTTTGAAATCCGAAAAAAGTAAATCTACTTCAGAGGTATTTTTTGGGCTTCCGAATGAGACTCTTATCAAGAAAATCGATAATTATTTCAGGTAGTAAGAGACTTTTAATTTTATGCTCGGGTCCTAGAACTAAAACTCGAACGATTCGGCGTTTTATTTTTTGAGTTCGAAAATACCCCTACGTTCCTACTCGGGTACTTAAGTCCCTGTCTTTCATTTGCTTTGAGGCGACAAAAAAGGGAGAATCTGGTTGAGAACGGGTTTTTTTAGGGTTTAATAAGTATATAAATAAATAAATAGGACTTTTTGCAGTTCCTTTGCCTTCAGGGATTTCTGTTAAGTTTTATTGAATACATTGGCGGTTCACAATTTAACGCAAACAGTGTCGACTGTTCTTGACATAATATAATAAATCATGTAATGACAACAAACAAATTAAGAAGTTGCTACTTACAGTTTTTCAAATCTGTGAATTAAAAATTGAAATTCCAACGCTAACCAAAACTTCTGAACTGTTAAAAGAGGAAGAATCCCTAAAATTAAATATGGATAAGCGTTAGAAAAAAAATACTGCATCAGAGAAATATTTTGCTATTATTTTTCACTTTTCAAAATTACAAGCAGGTTTATTTTTAACAGTATAAATATAAGATAACTCAAAAGAACAAGAAATATTTCTTAGTGTCAGGATCAAGAGAAGCCACGTCAAGTGAAGAGACTTTTCTGAAATCTTTTAAAAGTTTCAGGCTAAACAATCAGATTTTCTCTCTGAAAGAAGAATAAACTTAAGAGCGTTGGAAAAGAAATTTGGTTTTCTGGACAGATTTTACTTAAAATGAAAAGTTTCAGAAATAGCTTCTCGAAGTAATTTCCTTCACTTATTTAGAATATTTCGATCGCGCTATAAATCAGAAGTAAAAACTTAGCAGGAAATTCGCCTCCATCTCAAAGAGAAAATTAAATTTTGTTAAAGAACTCAAATATTTTCTCCTTATAAAGCGTAAATTTTGTCATGAACATTATGAAATTTTATAAAGAGAATGTTGATTTTTTCGTACAACATTAAATTTTTCTAGATGGTATTCGTTAAGTCTTACGAGTTAAAAAATAATCTTTTGATAGAATAGAAAAAATGTGCAAACGTGTTGCAACATTCTGCAACACATGAAGAGTGCAACTTCCAGTTGAAATACTGTACTCCATTTTTCTTTTAATGTTCAAAATTGTATAAATTTTCTTTTTTTAATAAAATTATCATATTTTTTAAAGATTAGTGCTAATTAGTTTGATCTTTTGTTGATGAAACCAAATACTTAGCTTTGTGACTGCATTAAGTTTTAACATTCTGCAACAAATGCATATGTGCAACGTCTAGTTCAAATAATTTGCTTTATTTTTTCGGTAATACTTAAAACTGAATGAGTTTTTTTTTTTTTTTTTGTAAATAAGCTAGTTATGTTTTTAAAGAGTAGTACGAATTTGCATGCCCTTTTCTGATGACCCCAAATATTTTCCGATGCATTTAGTTTATTTTTAAAACTGTGAAACCCATAAGAAACTGAAACATTAAGTTGAACTTATTTGTTTCAACTTTCTCCTAATACATAAAATTGAATGAATTTTTCTTTTCGTAAAAGATAGCTATGTTTTTAAAGAGTAGTACGAATTTGCTCGATCTTTTTTTTTTTTTTTTGATGACGACGAATAATTTTTGTTGTGTTTGTATTAACTATTAATATTCTGCTACCAGTGAAAAAGGGCAACATTCAGTTGAAAAGTTTGCTTCCCCCATCCCTAATACTCAGAATTGAACGGATTTTTATTTTCTTAGTAAATCATCTATACTTTGAAAGATTGTTGCGAACTTTTTTTTTTGTTTTTGATGACGCCAAATAATTTCCGTTTTGTTCTAATTAATTATTTATTAACCTTTTGCAAACTATGAAAAAGAGCGACGTCCAATTGAAAAAATAATGCTTATTTTGGTCTCTTAACACTCAAAATTGATTGATTTTTTTTTCTTTTCATAGTAAATTAGTTATATGTGGAAGGAGTAGTTCGAGTTTGCTTGATATTTTTTGATCACCCCAAATATTTTACGTTGTGTTTACATTAATTTTTAACATTCCGCAAAATATGAAAAATTGCTATATCCATTTGAAATTATTTGCTTCATTTTTCTCCTGTTACTTACTACTGTATGAGTTTTTTCTTTTCGTAATACATCAGTTATGACTTTAAAGAGTAGTGCGAGCTTGCGGGATCTTTTTTTTTTTTATGACTTCAAATACTTTCCGTTGTGTTTGCATTAATTGTTAACAGTCTGCAACATACGAAAATGGGCAACGTCCAGTTGCTTTATTTTCTACTAATACCCAAAATTGTATTTTTTTCTTTCTTTCGTTAATAAACTGGTTATGTTTTTAAAAAATGGGGCGTCTTTTCTTGGTCTTTTTTTTTTTTTTTTTGATGACGTCAAGAACTTTTACGTTGTGTTAAATTTTCTTTTACAGTCAGCAAAGTATGAAAAATAGCAACGTCCAGTTGAAGTAATTTGCTTTTTTCCCCATAATGCTAAAAACTGTATGATTTTTTCTTTTATTAACAAATTAATTATGTTTTTAAAGAGTAGTTTGAATTTGCTTGATCCTTTTTTGATGACAACAAATACTTTTTGTCGCGTTTGCATTACTATTTCACATTCTGCAGCATATGAAAAAGCACAACGTCCAGATGAAATAAGTTTTTTTTTCCCAACAATTCAAAATTTTATGACTATTATTTTCTTATTAAATAAGTTTTGCTTTTAAATTGTTGTGCGAATTCCCTTTGTTTTTTTATGACTCCAAATATTTTCCGTTGCGTTTGAATTAATTTTTAACATTTTGAAATATATAAAAAACACAACGTCCAGTTCAAATAATTAGCTTTATTTTTCTTCTAATACTCAAAATTGTATTATTTTTTCTTTATAATTTAAATATATTTCTAAGAGTAGTTCAAGCTTGCTTGATATTTTTTATTACCTGAAATTCTTCAGTTGTGTTTTCATTAATTTGTTTAACGCTGTCGTTTTTTTTTTTTTTTTTTTTTTTTTTTTTTTTGCAATTGCGACAAAATTATGAAGTATCGAAATCCAAATGCTTATGTTATTTTAAAGAATTTAGATTCAAATGCATATGCATGCATCTCGTTTACCGCCATTTTATTTCTTTTAAATAAGTGTGCCTCTCTGAAATCTTCAGAACTTTGTTTCATTCGCTAATTGTATGAATTAACGAAACATAAAGTAACTTTATGTTCATAAGTAACTTTAAGTTCAATGACGTTCAGCAGCTGAGCTCATGGGAACTACCAATTAAGTCATGTCCTCTTGATAATCCGTCACCACCAGTCCCGACTTCACCGTATATAATGAAAGAATCAAACTTCAAGCAGTTGAAAATTCAGAGTGCATCATTGAACGTGTACAGATTTTTTTTTCATTAAATTGTACAAGAAAAAGTAAGCAGTTGCAGCGCCAATTTTCATTCCAAGTGACTTATGGTAAACATCTCCATATACATATCCTTTCCTCCTAACTTGCCGTGTCCCATAGGGGATAGAAAAGCGGTTTCGAATCCCGGGGGCGTAGGTTCGAACCCAGCTACGTGTATCTTGATCTTTTTACTTACTAGTCAGCGCAACTTGCCACAGTGTTTTCATTTTTTCTACCGTAAAGTTTTGCAGAAAGATATTATTTTGCGGCAGAAAGTACTGGAATTATGAAAAACAGTAATTTTTTCATATTTTTTTTTTTTTTAACAGGCAACCTTTTATATTAAAAAGGAAAGTGAGCTGTTAAACTTTCATTCATTATTTTGCATTGAGAATAAAGTGTTTGCTTACGTAAACGAGATTTTAACTATCAAACCATCAGCCAATTTCACATATTTCTGCTGATTAAAAAAACAAGATATTAGTTTCGTTTTCATACTAAGAAAATAATAAAGTAGTGGAATTGAAAAGTTTAATAATATTTAAATCTACATTTTTGGGTTTTTTGAAAATACTATGATATTCAACTGTTTTGTACGTAGTTAGTTCATTAATTATGAAAATTTTTATTCTTCAAGAAATTTTGGAATCAATTTTTCTTTGAAGGAAAAAAAAATGAATGTTTTTAAAGAATTAAGTTTCGATGAAAAAATGTTTTGTATTCAAACTGTACATAATTGATCTTTATGTATTTTTATATTGTGTTAACAAGTTGAGCGTACAGTTGTTACTTCAAATTCTCTTACTGAGAAGCAATTTTAAAGAACATTATGTAAAGTTATACGCAATTGTTAATTGCAGAAACTTTTTTTTTAATTCTATATATGTTAGATATATTTAGTGCGATTGTAGTATTAAAAAATAAAATTTTGTTTCCGAGTATCATACTTCTGCTTTTGAAATTTTTATGCACTTTTTTCTTCTAGTCTATTAGGAAAATTAATCATTTAACTTTTCCGAGAGTAAAAGCCGGTGAAGTTTTTTTTTTCTTCATCTGCATTTGGTTAATGGAAATATATTCCTATTCTCGAAAGAGCTATTATGGAATCGAGAATTTCAGAATTATTTTTTTTACCTTTTGCTTAAAGTTCATATCCAGTTGAAAAATTCGGGATAATTAATCCTTTTCTCGAGTTTTTTTTTTCTATTTTAGAGCAAAAAGTCCATTAATTATAATATGCACTGAAAATGACACTTTTTAATCCAAATATATTACGCTTTTTTTGGAAGGAAAAATATAAGTATTGTTTTTATTTTCATAAAACTTTTGACTAATGTTTTTGAAGAGTTAATATAAACACGGTTTTAAAGGTTTTTTTTCTTTCTTTTCTTTTTTTTAAAGAAATAATATAGAAGAGAAACCATGGAACAAGCTGCTTTACATAGTTCGATTATAAGAAAAAATCGAGTATGCGTCTAAGGGTTTTTAATCAAGTCAAAAAAGATTGAAAATCACTTATTTGAGATATTATTTATTTCAATTGGCAATTCTCATATATTCAGCTTTACCACCGATTTTACAACACTTTTCAAATTGCTCTATAATGGTTTATACCGAATTAATATTAGCTAGATACAATTCCGCTGAATACGATTTGTTTCGATAAAATGTAGAAACTAAATGTTTGTTCGTACAGACGTTCGTAACATAACAAAACTACTGCTGCCAGAGCTTCCTGGCGTATAATTATCTTTCAGGATTATAAAGGAGGTGTAAGGAATGATTTTAATAAACATCTTCTGGCCAGTGTAAGAAATGGGCAATTATACTAGCAGCTGCAACAATCTCCACAATTCAGTGAATTCATTCTTCTTTGATTTCCTAGCTGCTATTTCCATTCAAAGGAACAACAGCCATTTTCGGTAAGTTACCACCCTACAGCAAGGGCTAAGGCAGAAATACATTAAATACACCGCCAGTTCAGTCATTCCAACCGAGGACTGCAGTTTCGTGCTTGTTAGCACTCATCAGTCCTGCATGGGAAGTGACTGAGCTGGAGGTGGAAAACCTCTTAAGGAAGCCAAGAGTGCCAAACAAACTGGTAGCAAATACAGAATTAGTTCTGAACAGACGAGTGACCAAAGCAATGGTTTGGTTCAAATCGAAAATTGAAGGCAGGCATGGTATTTTCAATAAATTACCGCCCTATAGCAACCATTTTGATTGTCTAGAACAACCATTTTGATTGTTTCTACACCATTACTGGTCAGGCCAAACTCTGATAATTATTTGAGGTATGTTGAGTTGCCAACCTATGTAGACGGTGGCAGACTTGCGAAGAAGGGAACGACGTCTAATGGTGACTCAACAAAAAAAAACATCCTCGCTTGGAACAGCTCATAACTGTATAACAGTTACCATCAGCAACGCGATCGAAAACATCTTGAACAACTGAAGCAACTTCAAAGGATAAAATTGAATTTCCTTTGTATGTCCTCTTTTTTTCGGTCGTAGCCTTACAGCAGGGATAAAAATGGAAGAAGCAAGTTCAGTCCTTGACTTAGGAAAAGCTGATCAAAAGACCCAAGTCACGTGACTCAACAACAAAGAATGGTTGGAACGTTTTGCGTGAAACAAGCGAAAGAAACCAGGTTTCTTTCAATACTTTGCTTTAAAATCTATCACATGACTTGGAGCTATGGTTTCATGAATGAAAGTCTTTATTCCCTCCATCTCAATGGTCGTATCTAATGAAAGTCCTGCAAGAGCCTGCGAAAATGTGATGAATGCTTTTTACTGCACATATTTACAGAATTTACCTTATAACATCTTCTGAGTCTGCCCTCTACATTTTCGGAATTCTGAACGCAGAACACTTTCTGAACTACACTTCTCTCCACCACAGATCGACTAATAAACACAAGGAAATAATGTTTTTTTTTTTCCGTTATACGTCAACTCACCACCAAATAGCATAGGGGAGGGGAGGGTATAAGCAGTCGTATCTAATGAAAAAATTAAAAACTGCTCATCTGCCTAAACTTGCATTTCTTGCTTTACAACATATTCTCACTGGCTGTTCTGACTCGACAGAAGAAATGGCATGACCGAACCAAACTGGTGCTAAATAATCAACTAACTGTACTTTCGATCTTAAAACCAAAGTTCGTTTTTACAATTCCGATCAAAAGAGGTTCTTTGTGTTCTGTGGAACCCACATAAGCAAGGGAACTGTTTTCCATCTTGTTCTCGAAACAATTTCATAACATTCAAAGATCGCTTAGACCTAAAAATATTGTCATCTTTTTTAAAAAAACACCATCTGAGCGAGAATCCGAAATGGTATTTAAAAGCACCCTTTTGTTAGTCTTTTATTATAAAGAAGGTTTTTTGTTTTGGGCATTATTTTTCGGAATGTTAGACCCATAATTTCAGATTATTGTACCTTGTGGCTAAAGTTGCGTGTACCTTATCATATGTATAAACGGGTACGTCATAATTATCTTAAATACGATTCGCTTCACTTTTTTTTTTGAGTATAATTTTATTACTAGAGACAGCACACGGTAGTTTCACATTCCCTATATCATGTACTATATATCATGCTTTTAAACACGCAAATAATTTATGTGAAATACGTGCAATTAAAAAATTAATTGTTACTTTTGAGTGAAAGATAGTGCAGTTTTAAATTAGTCTCACAGTAAAAAAAATTGAAAAAAAAAAAAAAAGTTAATAATGTGTCTCTGAACTCCTTCACGCTTTCAAATGTTTTCTTTTGAAAAAAAAAAAGCATTTAAAAGTTTCTTCTTGCCAGAAATAACTAAAAAAAGCCTATTTTTTTCTGTTATTTGTATTAGAATAAAAAAAAATAATCATTACCTTTTTTTACAACTTTTTTTTGATGGAGATGTGTTTTAATTCTCGAAAGAGCTATTATGTAATCAGTAGCTTATGGAGTTTCTTATTTTTTGCAACTTAAATATTTAACGCAAAAAACACCCAACGATCGTTAATTCATTTTTGTGTTTTATTTTTTAAAGGTCTCGATAGAGTTCATTAGATGAAATGTGTTATAAATGACATCATTAAAAATTTTCAAAAAGCGGATTAAGTTTTTTGTGCACAGAATGTATGAATCTTCATTAACTTGTGTACGAAAAAAACTCAAATTGTTTTGTCATTTCAGATATGTTTACTTAGTAAATCTTAGAAGAAATAAATCTGCACAATTGTACTACTTTAAAATGACGGAATTTAATAATAAATAAAACATGATTTTTGTAGTCGTTAATTGTCAGTCTACAATCAACAGGCATAAATATCACACGTTTACATGTTTGATGCATGAAGTTTCTAATTATTAAATATGTGACGAAATTAGGGTACTTAGAAGCAAAGTGGTATAGTGTAAAGTTGCCATATTTCGTTCCCCCAAAAGGGTTTGGTCTCTGAGCAGCATATGTTAGTTTAAAATGAATTATTTTATGTTAAAAAAAAGTTTTCAAAAATGCACTTTTACCATAATTAAAAAAAGTAATTCTATTTTCGTCCTCCCTTCCATATACCTTCTAAACAAGACGTTCCGTCCAAAACTAAACGAGCCTATTTTCCTGTATACCAATATAGAGTTTTCAGTATCTGATGAATATTCTCAAAAATAGCTAAAGTCGCAAATTATTTCAAACATAAGATTTTATATTTTCAGCTGATTTCTGGGAGTAAAATATGTATCACACATCTAAAGAATTATATGCGTAAAACATTTAAAAAATAAACGAACATATGAAATAGAAGCACCTTTTAAACAAAGCAGGTTTTCCAATTTTTTTTCCAATAAAGCAGCTAATACTTTTTTTTTTCAATTAAAAAAAAATATTTTACTGCTTTAAAAGAATAATAATAATAATAAAGCTCAATAATAAAAATAAAAGTTTTTTTCCCTGTAGCCAAAAAGTAGTTTAAAAATAAAGCCCCTGTAGTTTAAAAATAAATTAATGCACTTTCAAAAATAAATAAAAATAATAAAATGTCAATTTAAAGAAATAATTTTCATAGTCAAAAAAAAAAAAAAATCGTGTGCGCATAGTATTATTTAGAAACATAAAGGACTCCTAATTTCTCCTCCAAAACTAAATGCATAAATTTAAACTTTAGAGTAAAAATATAAACAAATCATATTAACAATAATTATTTCACTGTAAAAACCATGGCTGCGGCGTCGGAGTCAATCTCATTTTGGCGAAAAAAAATCCGATTCGGTAGCCGAAGGTTTTTAATTCAAAGACTCGGAGTTGAAATCGGTCATTTTCTCTTATAGTCCGCAACTCTACGTATGTTTGCGGACTCGGAGTCGGACTTATTTTGGGATAAAGGTGTCAGAGCCCGTGTTGATTTTCCAAGAGTCAGAGTCGGTCATTTTTCCTCCGTGCATAAAATTTTGCCAAAGGTCGTGTCAGAGTCGAAGGCGGGAGTCGGAGTTCGACTAGTTTTCGGGTACAAGAGTCGGAGTCAGAGTCAGGTGTCTCAAAATTCTTGGAGTGGGGGTCGGTAGTTGGTCGTCAAGAGCTGTTTATATTAAAATTTGTTTGAAGTAAATCCGCCTTTAAGTTCGGAATCTATATTGACTTTTAGTTTCCGCGTATGCACTAATGTTAAGAGACTTGAACCGTTCAAAATTGAACAGAAGATTGTTCAAATTAAATGCTTTTTTTAATGCATGTCCTTCATCAAAAGCATTTTCCTACAATGTTTGTTTGAAGCAAATTAGCCTCTAAGATCAGGATTTATATTTGCTTTGAATTTCCCCGTAAACGCTAATGTTAGGTTTTCTTGAACTGTTCAAAATTGAACAAAAAATTGTTCAATCCAAAAAAGAAATATGGGAATGCGATGTCCTTGCCGAGATCTTTCGAACAAAAAAAATTGCTCGAATCTGATTTTTCACTCAAAAGTTATTAGAGGGGGCAGACAGACAGACCGACAGACATTTTTCCTCATCTCAATACCCAACTTTTCAATTTTTAGTTTTTTGATATTTGTTTAATTAGTTTATTTATTTTTGACTTTTTTTTTTGTTTTTCGCGACATTTTTAATATGCATTAAGCCTTCTTTCATGCTTTTTTCTTCTTTCTCTAACTTTTACTGGGAAAGTTGGCTAAAAACCAAGTAATAATAATAAATACGGATTAAGAATTGAATTAAAGAAAACTACACAACTTGTGCAGTATTTAAAATAATATTTAATTAACAAATGTAAGATTGATTTTTCAAACCTCCAAACAAACGTTACAACTTTTTTTTTTTTGTTCTTACCCACGGAGCATATTTTTCGTTAGACACGTTGTTCATTGAAGGCAACGTACCTATAATTCTACAGATTTGTCTTCATAAGAACGTTTTACGCATATAGGATACCTGCACCAACGTCTTTTACAACCCTTTTGGTAGCGAACGAAAATAGGAACATCTAATTTGCCAATATGGCGGCTTTCTGCTCTATGTGAAGTGAGCCTTAACTAGCAAAACGCTCTGATTATTCAGTTTACAGCTTTCCTTAAAAATAATATCGCTCGTTTGCAAAAAGCGTGTCACAATACGAAATTTTTAATTTTCTTTTTTTTCGTTTAAAGACCTTAAAAGGACATTATCTTTTTTGGAAAATTATGACATATTTTTGTTCGAATATTAACCACTGGAGAGCGCAGGAAACTTACTTTTCTTAGTGCAAATTGCCTGAAGAGTTCAACTTCAAACGCTTCTCCTGTAAAATTTTATTTATTCGTATTGTGGCACTGTTCTTCCAAGTGAGCGTTAGTCGAATTAAACTACAAAAGCACATTCAAATTAAAATATATGATAAAACATAAATTTAAGCAGCAAAACTTTTTAATAGAAAAAAATTAATAACATTTACTTTTTTCTTAATTTAAAAAAAAAAACATGCAACAGTTTGTACTCTTACTCACTGTAAAATGCTTGTATAATTCTAATATCATGTTTCTAGTATTGCCATATACTTTTATCAGAATCTGAATTTAACTTTATTCTTTTAATTTAGATTTATTTTGATATATTTATTCATTTCTTTTCCTTTTTTTTTTTGAAATTTTGACAATAAATTGAGGCGTTTACTATCAAAACAAGCTAATTGAATTTTTTTTCTTTTGGAATCCATTTTCTTGCATATTTTGAAAGTTTAGAGGGTCCTTCATAAACTGACGAAGGTATATAGCTCAAATCCAGCTCATTCCAACCCAAAATTAGATGGAAAGGTTGGTCCGCTGGATCAATTCTAGCTCACTCCAAGCAGTTGCCATATCCCGTCAGGTGCGCTCGCATCCACCTTTTTCCTTTCTCTCCTTGCTCTCTTCATTTTATTTACAATATTATTTTTCTTTGATAAATAAAAAAAAAAAACTTTTTGTTCCATTCGGAGTTGCAATTTATGACTTTTTTTACATTGTACCAAAGTTTGTCTCAACTGTTGTCTCAAAGATTTCAGATTATTTGAAAAAGTTAAGTGAATGTCATTTATTTAAAACTCGTAAAGGCACAAATTAATATTAACTGGTAAACTGGAAAAAACCAATTTCACACAACTTAATTGAAGAAAAAACTGGAAAAAAAAAACGAAAAATCGTACTTTTGCATCAAAATCAGCTTATTCTGACCTAATTAGTGTAATTACTTCCAAGGTAATGAATGCATCTAGAATAAAAATGATGAACTAATCAAATTCTAGGCGGTTATACCTACAATTAAAAATTAAAAAAAAATAGCTTTAGAACTGTGGACGTGAGCAGTTTTTTTTTTCTCTCTCTCTCCTCTGTAAAATTTCCAGAAATGCATTGAGCTAGTTTTGATATCAAACGCCTCTAAAAAAATTTAACAAAATTTTAGGAAAAAATATTTTAAAAATATAATAATTTTTTAGTTTTAAATGACTTGGAGTACAGGCCATCAACACTGCTACAAGTATAAGCGAGACAAAAATGAAATAGTCTAGAAAATGATATACCAGGCACGCAAAACGAAAAACAGACTTCTGAGAAAATGACGCTTAAACCGCTGCTCTTAACAGAAATCTGTATTGGGATATGTTATTTATTTTTTTCGATAATCCAAAATTTATTTTTCATCTATATATATAAAAATGAATGTTTGTCTGTATGTCATCCATGAACTCAAAAACTACCCGGCAGATTTGGCTGAAACTTTCACCGTTTGTTATTTTTGGTACTGGGAATGTTTATAGACCAGTTCGAAAAAAATCCGATCGATAGTTCCTTTTTTACTCCAATTTAAGTCACAATCCATTGGATAAATACGAATAAAATTATCGGCTGCAGAAAATAATTCGCGTGAAAGATCTCATTGATAAGAAGTTAGCTGTTGCCATTTTTCTTGAGTTTGAACAAATAAATTCTTTCTTTATTGTTTTATGGCTTTTCATGCATATAAAAATGCATATAAAAATGAATGTTTGTCTGTATGTCATCGATGAAGTCAAAAACTACTGGACCGATTATTATGAAAATTGCTATATATATGTATATTTCCACGGAGAAGGTGCATAATATGCTCATTGAAGCCACTCGCCACCAGGTGGCACTGCAGAGTAGCAACTTCTGCCCCGTTCAACCGATTGTCATGAAAATCAGTATAATGATGTATTCTTTTGTTGGCGTAGCAACGCGCGTCGGGTACAGCTAGTATAGTAATAAATAAGGTATCAAATTATTCAGAATCAAATTATGCATAGCACATTCTTTAGCAGAAAATCAATGATTTTAAAGGTTAAAATTCCTTAAATGCCTAAAACCAGAAATGTCAGCTTCAAAACACAAACTGTTTAACGCAAAGGAATACTTAATGCGTTTTTGTTTTCAAACACTAAGCTTGAATTGTGAATAAATAACAGAGTTTTGTTGTGCGAACATGTATAAACACTGCATTATCCCGGTTCGATGTATTTGGTTTTGCTGAAACACTGTATATCAATAAAATGATGTTTTGCTCGTCAAACATTCTTGTAAAAAAAATAAGCAAGGACGCGATTTTCGAAAATAAATGAATTCCTACTTCTTTTCCCATTAAAGTAATGCCGCTCATTCTGCATAATATTCACATTTTATCCATAAAATTCAACTTTATCGATTTCTATTTTGATTCGAGTTATCAGATCCGTGACGCCATCATCTGAAATGCAGTCTCAAAATTGCTATTGCTGTTTTTTTTATTTATTTATTTCTTTTCTTTAACAGTTTAATGTACAACGTGTAGGTTTTCGTGAAATGATGATCGCTTTTCCATTGAAACCTTTGTTCTTTCTTGTCTAAAAAGTTGTGTTTTTTTTTTCAAATTCATTATTAGTAACTTTTCTTTTGTTTTATTCTGATCATTAAAGGATGAGTATAGTATGTTTGGATTGGGTCGTCTTAGAAAATTTCAATTTCTGCTTCTTAATCATCGCTTATGATAAACGGGGGTTAGGTTTTTGATATTCTTGGAGAAAATGATTGCTTAACGCTTTCACGACTATCGTCAGTATGAAGAAACACATTTTCGGGCTTATTGGCAGTCGTATAAATGGAATAGAAAATCCAGACGTTTCGTCAAGCTCTGCGGCTTACATCAGTCAGACTGATTTTGGGATAAAAGAGTCTGTGTTAGGACTTGAAAACTTAAAAATTCAAAGACTCAGAGTCGGTAACTTTCCCTGTAAGTCTGCATTTTAGCCAGTTCTTCAAGTCAGAGTCATAATGTCAATAAATCCGTTAAATGAATAGTAAATAATCTTCGTTATGTCAACTAAATTTTGCAAGGAAAGTGTAAATTTTATATTACGGGATTACAGGTCGATAAAAAAAATTAATTTCGAAGCGGCGAAATATCTAAATATGGCAATCTAGATAAAATTTCAATTTTCATAGTTGTTTCTTTTCCCTAAAAGTGATCAAAATGAAAAAAAAAATAAAAAATAGATGGTACAATGTCGAATGAGTATGGTGGATGAGACATGCCACCAAATTTCATTTATGCTTTATAGGATTTGTCTTGAGCAGTGTGCTCTTACTTAATCGTGCTTTTAAATCACTCCGTTTTATTGGTAATTGCTGGAATGTACTCACCCGACTGGAATCACTCGAAATTGCACCACAAGATTTCCATTTGTCCTTATCTATACTGCGCACGTGTTTTGACAAAAAATTGAAAAAATGGTAAATGTCCAAAATGTCATCTATATTTTGCTACACATTTTGCTTGATTTTTATTGACCCGGGATGTGTATTTTCGCACTAAATGGCAGAGTGTTTTGTTTTCACCGAACATTGGAAATAAAACTTAGTAAAAACTCATTTACTATCAAATTTTTCAAAATTACTATCAAATTCATCACAATTTTATTTACTTCAAATCTACTTACACTTATAAAAATATTTTACTATTACTTGAAAAAAAAAGACAATTTCGCATCAAAAACTTTTGCCGATAAAATACAAATAGTTATTACAGTCGTTTCGACGGAATTTGACAAGTTTCGTTTAGTATATTTACCTATGACTTAGCCTAAAAGTTAGGCTTCTACCGAAATCAAATGTCGTTCTTGAATAGCCCAAAGTAAGGTAATGTGGGGACAAAGTGAAATTGATTAAGATGACTGAGTTTTTTCAAATGAACAAATCGGAAATTCGTTTTAAAAATTACAGTATTGTATTTTATAATATAACTTTCTTTAAAAAAGTATTTTTCATTTTTGACAGTAAATTTGAGTCTTCAAAAAAAAGTGGAAAAATTTCTCTTTTTTTTTTTAATGGGGCAAAGTAAAAAATAAGATATTTTTCTAATGAAATATTTTCTATTTGATTATAAGACATATTTTTGCTCAAAAGAATTAGTAAATAAAAAGTTGAACGAATCACTGAAAGGATAATGAAACTAAAAACGAATAATTTTATGAATAAATCAATTGGCATATGAAGAAAAGTGAATAAGCGAGTAAAAGAATGAATGAATAAGAAAATAAGTGGATGAAGGAATAAATAAGTCAATTGCTAAATGAAAGAATGTAAGTGAATTAATTAACAAATTAAAATGGAAATGATTTAGATTAAAAGACTGAGTAAGTAACTGAAACAAACTATTTTACTTTGTCCCATCCACTTTGCCCCGCATGTACTTGACTAATTGCACAATTTATTTAAAACACAAATTAGCTAAATATTAACTAAATTTTTGCTGCATTGAATATTAGGAGGTCTAAATTAATATTTCAAATGCTATTAACAAGAACTTTATCATTTTATAGTAACAAAAATAATTTTTGTCTTACAAAAAAATATTACAATATGAGTACCAATTTTTAAAAGTTGCCTGTATTACCAACTGCTTTAATCTTCCGCGATATTTTTTTCCTGACTAGAATAGACTACATATGGTACTATATAGTTAAAATAATACCAGATAAGTGGAACTAAAAGCAAAGTATGTCTTTCACCATTTCACTTTCCCCCATGTTCCCCTACTTTCTTCAGTAAAGTGGGAAAACACCTCTAAAGGAAGAAGTAAAATATTAGTTTCTGCAAGTAAGTAATTAGTTTTAAGAGAGATGTATAAAATTAAAATTTTTTTCCAGATCCAGATTCAGTGTTTATTGCACATTGTTTAACTTTCTTCTGTACCAAAACTGCAAAGTTTATCTCCGCCGTTTAACTTTTTTAACACATTTCGAGGATCACAGCTGAAAGGAGAATTTCTCTCAACTCTCCTCCACAGATCATTAATGTGTTACATAAATTCCCGAAAGTCCGCTTGCGGGAGTAATTTATGAAGAAACATTTGAGGAGAAAAGAAACCCAAGGGTGAGAATTTTTCACACCAGCTGACTTGCGCGTCTGTCATTAAGAAGGTCTCGGATACTTTTAGAGTTTATTTGGCACAAAGGAAAAAAGTACGAGGCCCGAAATAAATTTTCGTTATTAGTACTTAGATTCGAAACGCTAAAGTTCAAAAGCCACCGGAGAAGAAGTTTCAAGATTTAAGAACTCAGTTGTCCAGTTATCTTTTAAGAATCTCTAAGCAACAGCTTAAACAAGAGTAGAGCGCTTTTTTTTTAAACTGAATATGCGATGTAAATTCAGCATAGTGCAGCTCTGGTTAGTTGAGCTTTGACCTTGACTATGTTTGCCTGTTTTAGGGGAGGTTAAGGAAAAATAGACGTGTTGTTGGCTCGGAATTTAGTTGGAATATTTGTGAAAGACTACTAAGAAAGTTTCTCAACTCAACTTAGCGCCAATTACCCCTTCTTTTTTTCCGAAACAGATTTAAAATTTGTCAGAGTCGGAGCTCAACTTTTCAGAGCCTCACAATACACTGTAGACACATTCTTAACAAAATGATTTTTAAATACTCAAAAAAGGAATTTTAAATTATCATTTGAGAACATGGTTTCTGTAGCCAGAGCTGCGGAATCAATGAAACTGACCGACTCCGACTCTTGGAATTTTAGAGTCTTCGACTTCTACTCCTGGAATTTTAGAGTCGTCGACTCCTACTCATGTGTTCAAGATTTAAGAACTCAATTGAACAATCAGCTTTTAAGAATCGAAAAGCGACAGTTTAAACTAGAGTAGAGTCATTTTCTTTGACCGAATATGCGATTTAAAAGTGCATTTCAGGCATAGTAAATCCTCGATTTAACGATTGTCAAGGAATGGGAAAATCGTTAAGAGCCATTGTCTGTAAGGATCAGGCAGGTTGTGATTGTTGACATTTTTACTTTTCTTTATTTTTACATATGTTGTTCCTTATCATGAATGTAATGTTTGTTCAAAATATGAGCTTTGTCTGCCTTACCGTTTTTGGGAAATTAAATTTTTAAAATTAGGGGGCGTGGCACATTTTTGCGTGTTTTTCAAATTTGCAGATTTTAAAGTTCTTGTTGCTTTAAGCGCCCCTATATTGACATGGATTTTTAAATTCTATACTATTACATGGTCTTCTTAGATACTATTACAGCTGTCAAATCGGTGTCACTACGAGGGCGATGGCCACAAACTCCGTTTAAAAATGACCAAAAATGATTTTTTTTACTACATTCAATGCCAATTTTCTCAAAGCGCCTTCATGATGACACCAACGTTTTTACATAAATTCCTAGCTACACTTGCATACATCAAAAATATGTAATAAAATTGGTGTCACTATAAGGGCGCCAGAAGATATTGGAACTTTTATGTAATAAATTTCACAAAAATGCAAATGTTTAAAATCTAACTACTACTCTCGCCCTCATAGCAGAGATCTGAAACTAATTAAGTTTAATAACCAACATGTTCGTCTAACATATGAAATAAAAAAATCGGTGTCACTCCTATTACTTTCGGAAATATAATCATTCGAAATTAGTATGTTATGAAGTTAGGTTAAAAAAGACTTTTCTAATTCGAATGGCTTTTAGCACGGTTTGTTTTAAACTTTAATATAAAATTACAGTAGTGACACCTTAAATAATATTTTTCTAATGCTTTTTATAAAAAAAGCTTTATAAAAAGCATTAGAAACACAGTAAATCGATATAGGTACATATAGACGTATTGTGTAATGTGCATTATGGCTAAAATAGTCGTACTAATATTCATATTTTTCCAACCATACTATTTTCTTATCAGTTATTTATATTAAAAATGCAACTATTTATAACATAATGTCTTAAATAGTGATGAACATAATGTATTATATAGCGAGCATTCAGAATCTGAAACATCTCTTGAGGATGACGTAGACTAAAACAAAGAAAACATAAAAAATCAAATCACCCAGTTTCAGAAAGACGGTCATTTCTTATTAATATCTGAAATTTTGTAGCACTAAAGCTTGGGAAAACATGGTATCCCGGAGAAATATTTTAGCCATAATGCACATTACACAATACGTCTATATGTACCTATATCGATTTACTGTGTTTCTAATGCTTTTTATAAGATTCATTTCACTAAATTCCTTGGTTTATTGAAGATAACTGCTCTTGTTTTGCCCTCCGATGCCTCTGGCTAAATGTGCATTATGGCTAAAATAGTCGTACTAATATTCATATTTTTCCGACCATACTATTTTCTTATCAGTTATTTATATTAAAAATGCAACTATTTATAACATAATGTCTTAAATAGTGATGAACATAATGTATTATATAGCGAGCATTCAGAATCTGAAACATAACTTGAGGATGACGTAGACTAAAACAAAGAAAACATAAAAAATCAAATCACCCAGTTTCAGAAAGACGGTCATTTCTTATTAATATCTGAAATTTTGTAGCACTAAAGCTTGGGAAAACATGGTATCCCGGAGAAATATTTTAGCCATAATGCACATTACACAATACGTCTATATGTACCTATATCGATTTACTGTGTTTCTAATGCTTTTTATAAGATTCATTTCACTAAATTCCTTGGTTTATTGAAGATAACTGCTCTTGTTTTGCCCTCCGATGCCTCTAAGCGATGCTCAGTCAGCCATATGTGGAGAATTTGAAGAGATTCTCTAGCTGAGTTTTGTAATTCAGCTGTTGTTGAACCGTGTACAACGAAAGCTAAGTCATCTGCAAAAGCCTGAACAAAAGTGTGATCCGGCCATGGTTTTGCAAGTAAAGATGTTATAACCAAATTCCATAGTTGTGGGCCACTGCAGGAGCAGTGCGGGCATCCCTTAAACTGTGAGGTAGAAAGGACTTCGTTTTGGGCTATCAAGGTAATTTTTCTATTGTTCAGGAAGCTGCTGTAAAGATTATAGACGCCCTTTTCGCATCCAGTTGCTGCTAGAGAAGACGAAATATCTTGCCACTGCAAATTTTCAAAGGCTGATTTTATGTCTATGGAGATGGTTACAGCGAAATAGTCATTGTAATTATTTCATAAATCCTTTGTCAAATCATTTACGCATTCATTTATTAATTTTTTCATTTCCATTCCTTCATTTACTAATTCCTTTATTCATTTATTCAATCCCTGTTTTTGAATTAATTCCTTTATTTATTCATTCATTAATTTTTTCTCATATATTAACCATTGTATTTTTTATGGCTCCATTACCTTTTAATTTATTCATTTCTTCTCTTATTTACTCATTTATTTGATCAAAAAATATCTTTAACAATCGAATAGAAAATTATTCACCAGAAAAATATTTTATTTTTCACTTTGAGTCATGAAAAAATGAAGTAAAAAATATCCACCCTTTTTTTGAAGGTACGAATTTACTGCCAAATTTTTTTCTAAAAATATTTGAATATAAGTTTTATTATAAAATTCATTGTTCTTTCTTTATGTAACGAAATTTCAATATAAAAAGGTGAGCTATCTTAACTATTTCACTTTACCCCACATACCATTGCTTGAAGAAAAAATGTGAGCTAATTTTTTCAGGGATAGAGATTTTTTAATCGGATATAGTTAAACATTATTCGGTTGGATTAGGTCACTTATTAACGTAAAAGGTAACGTAGTAAACGAATTTTAGCTTTTTCATGTCTTGAAAATTTAAGTAACATTATGGGACATAAAAGTATCTGTGACAATCATGATTTGCCACACCTGTCCCCAACTGCATTTTCATCCTCCACGCATGTGATAACTCTATCGCACCAAGCTGCTTTTTCTACCTCGCGGTTTCGACCATCTGTAACTGCAACCGCACAGTTAATTGTGAGATTCCGGCGTGGTCTCAGTTTTTCCAACTCTTCAGTAATTCGTGGAATTTTATACAAGAATGTAGTTTTGTTAAGAAGTCTCATCGACTCCCCGGCTCTTTTTAGTGTTCGGGGGTCACGCACACAACTTGTGTGGAACTGTCTCAGCTGCAATGGTGTAAAAGAGAACTTTGGAAGTGTTACAAATATACCTCAACAACCGCCGATGCTGCTTAGTGATCTTTATGTGGAGATCCGGATCCCTGATTTGATCGCCTGATTTTTTGCAGACGCCTTATGGAAAGATAGAAAGAACGGTAAAAGTTTCCTTGCCGGCTCACGTGCATCTAATGAGCACAATGCTCACGAATGGAGATCCAGATGCATCAGGAAAGTATTTAACTATCCAGTAACAAAAGGCGCTAAAAGAAAATCAACAACCGTTCACCAAATCGTGTGCGGGGCGATTTGTGTATTTTTCTTGTGAAAATAGCACTTTGAGTTAGAAAAGTGAAAGTGTCGTCGATCCACGTGCGTCTGGACATTAGAGGTTGTATGTTTGATTTATTTTTGTAACATTCCATATCATCTGTAAATAGATCACCTGTGCTGCAATAGTTTAAAGCTAAAATGTAGTATAATAATTTTTGAATGCTCATCATGTTTTAATTCTGATATGTAAATTATCATTTTAATCTTTTTGCTGATCAGCAAGGTCAAACAGTATTTATTCTAGTAATGGCTATAATTTATGTACACACCACTATATTTTTTTGATCATGGCATATAATGTTTTTATTGTGACAATAAACCAGCACTCATTCATCAAACCCTTATCTTTTGGTGTCTTCATAAATCTCCACTAATTCTTAGCACCAATATTTATCATTGGTGCCGTTTGGTTTCGTGCCGGGTTATTGGCTATTTGAAACAATTTTTTTTCAAAAAAAAAATTTGTTAGGAACAAAATGTTAATTTCAAAATACAAGTTTTTTCAATCATCCTACAAATATTTTTCCATATTGTGGTTAAAATGAACTTTTTCGTATATGTGCATTTATGCAAACTGTAAGGGGTAGCAGTAAAAAACAAAAAAAAAATGTGTATTGAAGTGATATTGCATGGTATCACACAATGTATCTCATGGTAAATTTTGATCATATTGAATTGTTGAATGATGGTATTTCAGATATGTTTTACAATCTTTCCTTCAGTATCATGAAATGATAGTATAAATTTTTTTGAATTTTATGTGATGCAAAATTTTGGGGGATTTGTTTTTCTATGTATGATTTCTTGTTAAATTGAATTTGTGTTTTCACCTGTATTTACATCATGGCAAACAAAAAGGGGAGTCATAATAGTGTAACAAATATGTCGCTAGCACATAATATAGAAAAGTTTTCTGGAGAAGAAGGGGAAAATTTAGAATTTTTCTTAGAAAATATTGAACAAGTTGCACAGCTTGAAAATTGGTCTTCGGACAGAAAATTCCTCATTCTTAAGCTAAATTTAACAGGAAAAGCACTTCAATTCATAAGTAATGCCTCTAAAAATCTGAAGTTAGATAATTTTAAAAATCTCTCAAAGGCGCTTAAGAACAAATTTTCAAAAACATCAAATTTTTCTGAAATTATGACAAAATTCTCCAACCTTCATCAAAAGCCAAATCAGTCTGTTTCTGACCTGGTCGATGAAATATCAACAATTACTGCCCAGTATGTTGACTTAAATGATAATTCTTCATCAGAGACCATAATTTTGTCTGAGAAATTAAAGTCGCAAAAATTAATTGATGCTCTCCGACCAGATATTAAACTTGATATCATTAAGTCAGGTCTCACCAAATTTGATGAGGTAGCTAAGGCTGCAAAAAATATTGAAACTGCACTTAACAATACAGATTTAGTTTGCAACAATGTTTCAAAAAATTCTGAAATTGAAATGATTCTAAAAAACCAAATTGAAAATAACAAGGCAATTCAGGAGCTAACAAAAAAATTAGAAGACACTCAGAACAAGAATGTAAATAATGTCCAGGGATCTTTCTCTAGGGGTCGTCAATTTTTCAGACAGGGAAGTAGACAGAGATCAAATGTGGAAAGAATTTCCTGTGGGATCTGTCATAAAAGACATAGTACTGCTGATTGTTGGTATAACCCAAACTGGAGAAATCAAAATTCTTTCAAAGCAAAGAACAGGAACAATAGGGGGAAGAGATTTTATAACTCTAATTTTGCTAGGGAAAATTTTCATGGGAGCAATTCTAATTCTTTAAACTAGTTAGGGGTTCTTGTGATTCATTTTCAAACAATTCTTCCACAAGGACCCATGCTGATGATTTTGCGAACCAAAATTTTTCAAGACAAAATAAATTCAATGACCATCACAAAGTTGACAACATTATGACACAAGACCACCCACAGACTCCAAATGAGGTGATGGAGAAACATGTAATGTCATGTGAGGGGTCGAACTCTGATTCATTGCCCATTATTAATCTAAATTTTGGAAATTTTTGTGTGCCTGCTCTTATTGATACGGGTGCCAACTTATCGCTGGTTGAACCTAGTACACTAACTTTAATAAAAAATCACGCCAAAGTTAGTTATATTTCTAGATCCGTCAAAATTCACACCATTGACAATATTTCTGTACCATATTTATCTGCGGTTTCTTCGAAATTCAAAATCAACAATAAATGGTTCAGTAATGTTTTTTTTATCACTCAAAATAATTGGAAATATAAATACAAAATTATTCTCGGATATGACTTTATACAATCCAACCAAGTTCTTTTAGACATCCCAAATAAGCAATTAATTATGGGGAATGACAAATTTGACTTTTTCGAAGAATCTCCAAATAATAGTAATGCTTGCAATAACATTTTAAAAACTCCTTCTGAGGAAGTTATTGCAAAAACTTTTGAAAAGATAACTTTGGAACCAAATTCTTCCAAAATTGTAGCACTTTCTGTTCCAAAATCTTTGTCGCTAAAGACTCATCTCATCTTAAACCCTCTTAAGAACAAATTGAATTACACAATTTCTGAATCTCTTCATACTGTCAATGATGGGAAAATAATCACAATAATTGAAAATAATTCTAATAAGACCATTGTCGTGAATAAGAATACAAAAATTGGAAATCTTGAAAATGTTGACTATGACAATATTTTTGCTTCTACTGAGCATAATTACCATGTAAACAGTCTAACCATGCAAGAGGTAGTTGAATTAAGAAAAAAAGAACTCAATGAATCTGACTTCAAAATCGAACACCTTAAGGAACCTGATAGGAGTAATATTCTTAAATTGCTTATGGAAAACAGTAGGGTGTTTTCAAAGTCTTACCAAACTCTTGGCTCGACTAATGCTGTCACACCTGAATTTAATTTGTTGCATAATTTTCCAATTCAATCAAAGCCATATCCGATTCCTAGCATTGCAAAGGATTTTGCCAAGCAGGAAATAAAGAATTTACTCGACTCTGAAATTATCATCCCAAGTTCTTCAAATTATTGTTTTCCGGTCATTTTTGTAAGAAAAAAACCATTTGAGGTCGATCCTAAAAAACAAAAATTCAGAATGGTAATAGATTATCGTCTCTTAAATTGCGTCACTCAGTCGTTCAAAATTTGTTTACCTTTGATTACAGACATTTTACACGACATAGCTGGAAAGGAATATTATTGTGTACTTGACTTAAAGTCGGCATTCTTCCAAATTCAACTTAGGGATGAAGATGTACACAAGCTTGCATTTTGTTGTGAATTAGGAAATTTTGCTCCTAAACGATTACCTTTTGGCAGTGTCAATTCAACGTCGTATTTTCATAGTTTGATTCTAAAATGCCTAGGAGATATCAAAGGTCCCAATGTACAGTTTTTTCTCGACGATATTATTGTTGCAGGGAATTCAATTCAGGAACTTTGTTCATGGCTTCAAAAAGTTTTTGACAGACTTATTCAGTTTAATTTAACACTTGATCCTGCGAAATTACAGCTTTGTAAACAGGAAATAACCTATCTGGGATTTAATGTACATAAAAATGGCTTTTCACCATCTTCTGATAATGTAACTAAATTGTTGGAATTACCTATTCCTAAAAATGTAAAACAGGTCCAAGCTTTTCTTGGAATGATCAATTATTTTCGTCACATGATTTATGACTTTGCTAAGATTGTCCATCCAATTGTAAAATTAACAAAAAAAAATTCTACAT